>NC_137829.1:44387836-44417836 GCF_963921795.1 Nannobrachium achirus | reverse complement strand
CACACACACACACACACACACACACACACACACACACACACACACACACACACACACACACACACACACACACACACACACACACACACACACACACACACACACACACACACACACACACACACACACACACACACACACCTTGCGCATGCATTGCATTGGCTTGACTTGGCAGTCTTAGAACAGCTTTGACGTGTGTTTGTATGCAGCTGGAGGTTCCTGGGGGATAAAAGGTAAGAAGCAGGCAGCGGTTTGGAAGAATGAGGTCTGTGCTCTGCTGGGCTCCAAACCCTGAGGGGTTCCACAACACCGTTTGGTCGCAGTCGCAAGCCGAGGAGTAGAATGTACACTACAATAGATGGATATACAAAGAAACAGCAGAGCAAATCTATACTGTACTACCATACTGTACAGGGACGTGCTGGGCCCCCGATTCAGCCCGGGAAAAAGAGTTGGAGAGGCCCTCATTGCGCGCTATAGAGAGAGATCTCTCTCTATAGCGCTTCTATAGAGAGAGCCAGTGGGCCAATGGGCCAATTACATGAGTTATATTTCGTCATTGTCGGGTGGAAACCTTGTATGTCCAAAACCGTTTGTTTTGTATTTATCATTTTAAAAAACGATTTAAACTAGTGAAAACAGCAGATCTACAAGCACACAACGCCTCGCAGTGCGAGGCGTTGTGTGCTTGTAGATCTGCTGTTTTCACTACTTTTGTGCGAGGGCCTTGTACGATGAAGCAGGGCTTTGCTTTGCGAAGAAATGTATACATTTCAAACTTGGAGATACAAGGTTTCTGCCCGACAGTGACGATTTACTTTGTTGGCCGCCCAGCCCCCAAAATGGAACGAAGGCCGACATTTTATTTAGATTTTTTTCCTAATGGCCGGCCTGGACCGGCCAGGGAATGAACCGGCCGTTCGGGAGTTGTCCCGCTTTTCCCAATGGCCAGCACGTCCCTGATACTGTACCAGTGTTGTTTTTGACAGCACATTTTGATTTAGTTTTAGTCATAGTCTTTTGAATAAAATGTCATTTAGTTTTAGTCATAATTTAGTCACCTGAAAAGTTTTAGTTATAGTGTAATTTTAGTCGACTAAATATCATGAGATTTTATGGCGACTAAATCTACAGTTGATTTAGTCAACTAAAATGTATTTTGGCAGGCCTTGATGGCATCGTAATGACTGATTTTACACTTGGTTGTGTGCTGAAAATAGCAGATCTACAAGCTCACAACGCGTCGCGCTACGCAACACCTGAGAGCAACCAAACATAAAATGACTCTCTTCTCCACCAGTCCCTCCCTAACGTTTAGTCTAGTTTTTATTTTGTTGACGAAATTGTCAATATACAGTATTTAGTCTTAGTTTTAGTCATCACAGCTTAGTTTTTATTTGGTTTTTATTTCGTTTTCGTCAGTGAAAAAAAACGCAGTTGACAAACATTTTTCGTCATAGTTTTAGTCGACAAAATCAACACTGTACTGAAAATGTAGGAACATTTTTCGACATTCACGATTATGACGATTATGACGATTATGACAAAATAATTGCGATTATGTCAAATAATTGTGACAGGCCTATAAGAACCTACCTCCATCCACTGCACAGACGTACGAGTTACATTGTATTAGCATACTCTTCCACGTAAGATAAAAATGATGTTTTATTCATTAAGCCATTTAGAACGGGTACACATTATTGTGTATCATTATTTTATGCTTTAACTATTGAAAAATAGCAGATATACAAGCTCACAGCGCGGCACCGAGTGCCGCGCTGCGAGCTTGTAGATCTGCTATTTTTGAAAAATCGTGAAAATTGGAATTTTGACGAGATTCTATAAGTGTCTTTTGAATCCTTCAAAGGTTTTTTGGACAAACCTATGTTTCTTTGTCAGCAATCTGGCCAGCCATCATCAAAGAAAACATTTAACTGGAGCTCAGTTAGTCTGTTCTTGAGAGACTACTATGTCAGTGGTTCTCAAACTTTTTCATGTCAAGGATCCCCCAAAATGATATTTATTTGGCCACGGACCCCCATCTCAAAATATTTCGTTCCAGGGACCCCCCAGAAGCAAAATTTGAGTTACGTGAGACGTTCGCTTTAAAAAATACATATATTCAATGATTTTCCCACATTTTCACGACTTTTCAAAAATAGCAGATCTACAAGCTCGCAGCGCGGCACTCGGTGCCGCGCTGTGAGCTTGTATATCTGCTATTTATCTATTAGTAAAAGCATTCAATCATTCTAGGCCTAAAATGGGTTACAATAAGGGTCTGGTTTGCAGCTTTAATTTAACTCTGCATGTACAAATGGAACCCTCAGGGGGTCCGTTTATTTGGTTCCATTTCATGGAATTACAGATGGATAAATGAACCCTGATGAATTTATTGTGTACCACTAACAGACTGGATAACGGGAAATTGTCTGCCTTAAGTCGCAGGTAAATATAGCCATCAACCTTTTTTTTTGCCCCCCTATTCCAAAAGAGAAGATGCCGCATTTAGGAGTTTGGAGTAAGTTTGAAATGTTCCCGAGGAGGGAACTCAGCGACTGTATTTCAGAAACAGTTTCAGCATGGAGATTCACTGCAGCACGCCGAGAATTCAACTTAAATGATCGTTATGCACATGATGAACTACTTAAACCCATTTAGGCCTAGAATTATTGACTGCTTTAACTATTGAAAAATAGCAGATATACAAGCTCACAGCGCGGCACCGAGTGCCGCGCTGCGAGCTTGTAGATCTGCTATTTTTGAAAAAGTTGTGAAAATGTGTATAAATCTTTGAATTATGTATTTTTAAAGCAAATGTTTGTAACTCAAATTTTGCTTCTGGGTGGTCCCTGGAACTAAATATTTTGAGATGGGGGTCCTTGGCCAAATAAATATCATTTTGGGTGTCCTTCACATGAAAAGGTTTGAGAACCACTGACATAGTAGTCTCTCAAGAACTAACTGAGCTCCAGTTAAGTGAAAAGGACCTTTTCTTTGACGGTGGCTAGCCAGATTGCTGACATAGAAACCTAGGTTTTTCAAAAAAACCTTAGAAACATTCAAAAGACACTTATAGAATCGGGGTCAAAATTCAAAATTTCACAATTTTTCAAAAATAGCAGATCTACAAGCTCGCAGCGCGGCACTCGGTGCAGCGCTGTGAGCTTATATATCTGCTATTTTTTTATAGTTAAAGCATAAAATAATAATACTCAATAATGTGAACCCGTTCTGAATGGGTTAAAAAAGAAACTAGTAGTAAGTTTGTCCCCACACTAACACACACACACACACACACACACACACACACACACACACACACACACACACACACACACACACACACACACACACACACACACACACACACACACACACACACACACACACACACACACACACACAGATTATCTGGCTCATAGCATACTACAGCATGTGCACGCTTTTGTGTGTGTTCGTGCGTGTGCGCGTGCGCGAGCGCGAGCGCGAGCGCGCTCGAGCCTCAGTGTTTTGCAGCAGGATGTGAGTTAGGCTATAGCCTGGCGGGGGCCCCCAGGGGCCCCCGGTGTGTGAGCCGCCATTAGGCTGATGGGGCTTGGCAGCTGTGGCGGGGCTGAGTTAGTGCCGCGCTCCGAAAAACCTCCTCGTGGCCAGACCTAATTAAACCTAGACCTCAGCCCCTAATTGAAAGATAATTAGCCGCGGGGGTTAGCTATAGCTGCAGTACCTTCGGCAGGGCCCGGGCCGCGGTTAAGTGCCGGAGTGTGTGTGACAGTACCTGTTAACCCATTTAGGCCTAGGATTATTGACTACTTTGACTATTTTTGAAAAATAGCAGATCTACAAGCTCACAGCGCGGCACCGAGTGCCGCGCTGCGAGCTTGTAGATCTGCTATTTTTCAAAAATCATGATTTTTCTTTGCAAGTCTTTGAATATATCTATTTAAAGGCGAACATTTGTAAATCAAATATTTGCTTCTGGGGGGTCCCTGGAACAACATATTTTGAGATGGGGGTCCGTGGCCAAATAGCTGTAATTTTGGGGGTCCTTGACATGAAAAAGTTTGAGAACCACTGATTAAGAGGAAGGATTTAGAAGTCGGGTCAAAGATCGGGTTAAATATATTCATAGACTTGCACACATTTTCACGATTTTTCAAAAATAGCAGATCTACAAGCTCGCAGCGCGCTGTGAGCTTGTATATCTGCTATTTTTCTAAGGTTAAAGCATACAATAATGGTTAAAGTGGTTAAAATCTAACGCGACTCGGGCACGTTCCAGGTATTTGAGAGTTAAGTGACAGAGGAGAGTGGTGGGCTGCTTGATTGAATATGCTATGTTTCCCGAGTATTGGATGTTCTAAACCCCAGCGCTTAAAGAGTACCATGTAATGCTGCCCCCCGTGGGAGTAGAAAACCTGTGATTCTGGTGTTAATGCCATGTTCTACCCGACAACCAAGGCAGAACGGCCTTAGATTAATACGTCCATGTCGGATCATTCAGCTGTAGCGGAGGGGGGTTGGGGGGGGGGGGGTTCTTCTAACGCAAGGGTCTTCAACACGGGGGTCCGGGACACCTAGGGGGTCCCCTCAGAGTTACTACAGGGGGTCCTCCAAATCTTTGTGTGATAGAAACCTATTTTCTAATTTTTTTTGTATTAATTTAACCACTTGATCCCTAGCATCCATATTCTGAGAAGAAAAAATAGCAGATCTACAAGATCACAACGCCTCGCGCTGCGAGGCGTTGTGAGCTTGTAGATCAGCTATTTTTGGCAAGGTGTTTGGTGTAGAGGGGGAAAAGAGCAGACTAAGTACAGAGTGAAAGGTCAAGTTTATTTAGTGTTGACGGTTCAAGTGGTTGAAAAATTGACTTGATTCTAAAATACACTGATGATTGTGCCGTCAAACGATGAAACTATATGGAATCTATGAACAGGTTGTGGGGGTCCCTGCTTCATCTCTCTCTCAACTAAGGAGTCCTTGGTCTGAAAACGTTGAAGACCCCTGTTCTAACGCTTAATTCACCTATGCTCCGCTGTATGCCGGTGTCGCGTGCCGAAAACATCAGTTCTCCACGCTCATAGTCATAATGCATTGCGTCCGCAATGCGTCGTGAGCTTGTATATCGGCTATTTTCGGTGCATGACAGAGTCGTGGGGCACAGCATAGATTTGGCTTGAAGCGGTTTGTCTCCTCGCCAATCTTTGGGTCTAAACTTTCGGAGTTTGTGAAACTCCTGTGTGAAATCCCTCTTCATTCACTTCAGACTTTCTATGACTTCTTCTGGAGGCGGCTTCACTTTGTATCCGAGCACACAAATTGTCACAGCCACACATTCTCCAACAAGCAGCGGTATATTAACCCATTTAGGCCTAGAATAAATTGATTGCTTTAACTATTGAAAAACTGCAGATATACAAGCTCACAGCGCGGCACTGAGTGCCACGCTGCGAGCTCGTAGATCTGCTATTTTTGAAAAATCGTGAGTTATTTTTAATATATCTTTTTAAAAGCGTACATTTGTAACTCAAATTTTTGCTTCTGGGGGGGTCCCTGGAACAACATATTTTGAGATTGGGGTCTGCGGCCAAATAAATGTAATTTTGTGAGTCCTTGACATGAAAGAGTTTGAGAACTACCGATTTAGAGGAAGGATTTAGAAGTCGGGTAAAGGATTGGGTCAAAGATATTCAAAGACTTGCACACATTTTCACGATTTTTCAAAAATAGCAGATCTACAAGCTTGCAGCGTGGCACCTTGTATATCTGCTATAGTTAAAGCATAAAATAATGGTTAAAGCGGTTCAAACTTCAAATCTAACACGACTCGGGCGCGTTCCCGGTATTTGAGAGTTAACCCAAAGAAATGGAGCCAAATGTATGGAGTCAGCCCGAGCTTGACAGTTATACAGAGATTTCACCATTCTCTATAAAGTAAAAGTAAAGTGACCCGTCTTTTTTCTTTGCTGGGGGAGTGCAGCTAGGGACTCCGCCGAACTGTCCGGGCAGACTGACTAGTCCTGCCATTTCCCAATAAGCTATACTGACAGGCTGACATATCCCAGGGCAGAGGCCTCTGATTCAGATATGTTTTATTCATCCTATTGACTTCACTTCGCCTGCTGCTGAGGCAGACGACGAGAGAGAGATAGAGAAAGAGAGCAGGGACGTGCTGGGCCCCTGATTCAGCCCGGGGAAAAAGAGTTGGAGAGGCCCTCATTGCGCGCTATAGAGCTGCTGCTACTGTACTCAAAGATTTGCCATTTCAGATCATGACAAGTGACAAGCCAGTGGGCCAATTACGTGAGTTATATTTCATCGTTGTCGGGTGGAAACCTTGTATGTCCAAAACCGTTTGTTTTGTATTTATCATTTTAAAAAAATGATTTAAACTAGTAAAAACAGCAGATCTACAAGCACACAAGGCGGTGCGAGGCGTTGTGTGCTTGTAGATCTGCTGTTTTCACTACTTTTGTGCAACGGCCTTGTATGATGAAGCAGGGCTTTACTTTGCGAAAAAGTTTATACATTTGAAACTTGGAGATACGAGGTTTCTGCCCGACAGTGACGATTTACTTTGTTGGCCGCCCAGCCCCAAAAATGGAACGAAGGCCGACATTTTATTTTGATTTTTTTTTCCTAATGGCCAGCCTGGACCGGCCCGGGAATAAACCGGCCGTTCAGGAGTTGTCCCGCTTTTCCCAATGGCCAGCACGTCCCTGGACGAGAGCGAGAGAGAGAGAGAGAGAGCCTCCGAAAATGAGGCAAGACGTTGTGAGAGTGAGAGGACAGGAGGAGAGTAGAAACCGGTTGTGTTTACAGGGCCGAGAGACAGCCCAGACGCGCCGCCGCCGCCGAGACAGCCGGGATGTGACACGCGCAATGTGCTCATCACGGGCGCCGCCGACACACATCGGCGGCGGCGGCGGCGCGGTGGGTCTGGAGGAACTGCCTATTTACCTGCCAGACGGACAGGCAGGCAGGCATGTACGGGCTGCGTCTCTAAAAAATCTCTCCAAGAGTGTTTTGTATTTTTGTTTTTCTGCTGCATCATTCCTTGGTTTCTGCCTCTTCGAACTGTCTGGTGCGTGAGAGTGCTTTTCTGTAACCAGCTCGGTCGCGCGCACGCGCGCACACACACACTTTCCAGTTTTTTTTAAGTAGCTACTGTATGTGATGTTGAGTTGACTATAGAAGCCCCAGGGGTTGACACTAAGGTCTCAGAGGCACTTGCCCATCGGGCAAGAACAGGTCATGTTCTACTTGCCCAAAGGTCATGCCCACTTGCCCAAAAAGTAAATTGTCCATTATAGAAATAAGAGGTACGATTTTAATTACAGCTCAATTTAACACTTATTTCTTTACTTTCTGGGGCTGTGCAAAAAAAATGTCATACCTCAATAGCTCCAATCCAAATACCTATATAGCTATGATTAAATATGTCTATGGTTTCACACTTGTTACATTCCACAGACCAGAAGACAGGGCACACTGGCCACGTTCAGGTGTTTAGACAGATATCTGGTGTTTATAGATGGTTGCGTCCCCTCTCAAATGAGCACTTGCCCGGTCGGGCAACCTGAAAGCAAACTCTACTTGCCCAAAGGTTTTATTTACCTGCCGGGGGCAGGTGGGCAAGCCTTAAGCTTCGTACACACCGCCGGCGAATTGGCGAATAGCGAATTAGCGTATAATTCGCCTTTTGTTTAAAACCTTATAAAGTCAATGGAAGCATCCACACCAAACGCGAATTTAAAAAAAGCGAGAAGGCGTCTGTTTTTTATTCGCCCTTGTGTCGAATTTAGCGAACGTTCAAAGGCGAATTCCTCTCTCTCTCTGTATCAAAGTAAGCTCACTCTACCCTATTTCAAGAGAGAGAGAGAGAATGGTGGAGGGACCTTCACGTTACATTGAGGCCGAGGGGAACGGAGTTTTTCTCCTTTTCCGTGTCTCTCTGTGTGGCAGCGTGGCTGCTTCGAAAAAGTACTCGAATGTATTACTGGTAAAAGCATGGTATGTTTTAGGCTAATTTATAACTGCAAAAAGACTAATGTTTTAAAATAAATCGCTGGGTATTAAATACAAATGGATCCGAAGTGTAGTGGAGTAGAAGTAAAGTACTGGAAATTGGACACATCTACAAGTACAGGCTACTCAAGTAAATGTACTTTTAGTTACTTTCCACGAGCTGTTGCGGGGATCTGCCAGTATGCAGGGACACGGGCGGAGGAGGAACGGTGAACGCTCTGCTCCCCTGTCTTCCCCTCTCTCTCTCACTCTCTCTGGCCAAATGCACTGCATGCAGACTCAGAGAGATGCGATATAATATGAAGAGCGCACTGTCTCGCAAATAGGGAACGCGTGTACTATTTGTTTCCCTGGACCCTGTCTCCGTTCTACTCTCTCCTCTCTTCTCTTCTCCTTTCTCCTGCGCCAGAGGCAGATAATCACCCCCTCGTTTTAGGCGAATTAAGCGAATATCATACGCATATTCGCGTCGCTTTTTGGTGTGTATGGAAAAAGGCGAATCGCCAATTCTTCGCCTTTTTGGTTCGCTTATTCACGTCGCTTTCGCTAGTTCGCCGGTCTGTACAGAGCTTTAGTGTCAATGCCTGAGCCCATAACTGCAACATAGGCTTAATTTCTGAGTTTTTTAATCAAACTATTTACATTTATTTCACTCCAATGTATTCGTTATGCGAATCTCCCCATATGTATGTACAGTATATATGTCACCATATAACTCCCCATCACTGCTGGACCCTGCTTATTGGTCTGGCTAGGGATGGGACGATACTTTGGGACGAACTTTAGCCAAAAATTGCCGATCTACCAGCTCACAACGCCTCACGCTGAGAGGCGTTGTGAGCTTGTAGATCGGCTATTTTTGGCAAAGGTTTGGTGTCGAGGGGGAAAAAGAGCAGACCAAGTACAGAGCGAAAGGTCAAGTTCATTAGGTATTGACGGTTCAAGTGGTTAAATATCTGAAAACAAATTTACATGAATTCAAAATACACTGATGATTGTGCTGTCAAACGATGAAACTATATGGAATCTATGAACAGGTTGCGGGGGTCCCTGCTTCATATCTCTCTCTCTCAACTAAGGGGTCCTTGGCCTGAAAACGTTGAAGACCCCTGTCCTAGCCTATGGCAAAATTATCGGGGGGGGGGGGGGGGGAGGGAAAAATCGTCGAATTCTGAGATATTCACTTGGAATTGTGAGGGGGAAATGGTTAGTTGACAATCAAACCTGTGACCATGTATAGTTCTAAGAGTACAGCTCATGCCATGTACGTATATTTTTAACTATCCTTTTTTAATGTAGGGTACTGTTAGTAATATGTGTTGTTTTGTTGTTTTTTTTTCTTGGTTCAGGAAAAATAGTATTTGTATGTATGTTCTTAGGCGCCCTCTCCTAATGTAGGGTTACTGTTTGTTGGTATGTATTGTTTTGTCTTCATGTGGGGACTACGGATGAAATTTAGCATTCTTGCTAATTCCGGCTTATTTACATTGCATTCATGTAGTGTTCATTAATATGCATTGTCCCGTCTAAATAAACAAATAAAGTAAAGTAAAGTAAATGGGCTTCCATCGTAGAGCCTTACCCGGGCCATTTAGAGGGACGATTAAGTAGATGTGGGTATAGCTGGAACAGACCTAAAGTTAAACAGGATAAAGGACATCTTTGTCTGCTGGTTTAGAATGAAATAAATATGTTGTATATAGCCTTGAACACTTCTGGGGGGGGAAAAAGAACAGGGCTAATTTGAGCACAGTAAATGTGTTGCAGGCCTGGGAGCACAGAACCGCTGAGAACAACACTCAAAACAATCAATTACTGAAACCAAACGGGAAGTCCTATCCTTCTCGTCACTGTCGGGCAGAAACCTTGTACGTCCAAAACTGTTACTTTTCAGCAAATGGCAAAAACGAACCTGCGTTCCATTCGATCCAATGTAGATATTTAGTCAAAAGCTCTTGTTAGGGCTGTCACGATTATGACATTTTACATGACGATTAAATGTCACTCAAATAATTGCGATTAACATTTTAACTGTGTTTTTTTGTCGTTGACAGTTACATTTCTGTTTGGCTTTTAGGCTTTGAAGTTGCACATGGCAATCATGACACATAACTTAAATATACAAAGAAATTACTGAAATATTTGACAACTTTATACTAAAGAAAAAGAACATTGATAGTGCAAATAGCCGATCTACAAGGCTTGTAGATCTGCTATTTCCACTACTTGTTGAAAGTGTTTGTAACTATATTGACATTTCTCAACATGGAAACGATTATGACGATTATGCGAAACAATTTCGATTACCTCAAATAATTGCGTAAACATTTATAAAACGCAAACACAGCACAGACCACTTTTAACCTGACTAATTTAGCTCATTAATTTATGAAAAAGAAAACATAAAAAGATTAACTATGGAGATGCAACATTTCTTCCTTGACAGCGGCAATATGCTACATCCTCTTTCAGGGTTATTTAGGCAAAGGTTTGTAGAGTCCGAGCGTTTCAGGCAAAAATCGTGCACTTTATGAAAGAAGCATGAAATTTGGCACACAGTTAGAACATGCCATATGGAACATTTTTGGCTATAGGGGCATCACAGATTTGTCTTGGGAAACTTGTGGGAGCCAATCAAAGTTGCTCTCATAGACTTTACTATAGAGTAAAATAATACAAGTAGTAGCATGTGAGGGGTCAAACTATGTGTTTTTCGGGATTCTGAATCCAATGTACGCATTTGTTTTGCACGAAAAACATTCCTTTCCGAGAAACGGCCGCCACAAAACCTTGAAAAGTGATGACTCATCACTAAACCATCGTTTTATGGGGTCCATTTTTAGCCCAAGGAATGTTTTTCCTGCAAAACAAATGTTTGCATTGGATTCAGAATCCCAAAAATCACACCCGTGTGAAGTGGAGCTGTGTGTGTGTGTGTGTGTGTGTGTGTGTGTGTGTGTGTGTGTGTGTGTGTGTGTGTGTGTGTGTGTGTGTGTGTGTGTGTGTGTGTGTGTGTGTGTGTGTGTGTGTGGATCATGTGTACCGATTTTTGTGACATTTGAAGAAAATATGTAGGAAAAGGAGCAAAAAGTGTGTTTTGGAGAAAATTCAAGATGGTGGAAAATCTATCATGGCGCAAATGGGCGTGGCCTATATGGGGAGATGCGTCATGACCCAAGGAATCCAGGGAAAAAATATTTTTAATTTTCCGACCTACGGTTCAAGAGTTACAGGCCAAAACGTAAAGTGGGGTGTTATGGCGCCACCATGCGGCCAAATGACACAATTATTTTTTATTTAATCCTTGAAATCATTATGAACCTCCTCTCCAAGTCTTGAAACTCTAGCCCCTATGGTTTGCGAGAGACAAATAATTGAATGTGAGTTTTTGCAATTCCCATTATAAGTCAATGGGGAAAATTAATTCACTAATAAATTAATATCAATTAAACTATAGAACCTTTCTCTTAGAAAAGTAATAGCCCACGATTCCCGAGTAAGCCGGTCGATTTGACATATGGCGCGAGTGTGTGGTGGCAAAACTGTGGGAACTAGTGGCGTGCCGAAGTTTAGGAAGTTCAGGCTACATACACACAGACACACACACACACAGACACACACACACACAGACCCACACGGCCACGTATAGGGAGCCTGTGCTTCACACAGCTCCAAAAAACACCTAGATTGACCCCTTACATGCTACTTAAAGCATATTTATTTTTTGTATTATTTTATATAGTAAAGTCTATGAGAGCCCAACTTTAATTGGCTCCCACAAGTTTCCCAAGACAAATCTGCGATGCCCCTATAGCCAAAAATGTTCCATATGGCATGTTCTAACTGTGTGCCAAATATCATGCTTCTTTCATAAAGTGCACGATTCCATCAAAATACTGCCCGAAACGCCTGGACTAGTAGGTGTTTGCCATGGTAAGTCATGAGTATACTGTATATCTTAAGCCAATCCACTCTGACATTAGGGATGGGACGATAATTGTGACCGTCAGGTTGCTGTTTACTATCAAAACCTCCACCGGCTGTCAGTCAGTCAGTCTGTCTGTCAGTCACACGTCACACTTTTGCTCCTCACCGTTGCCCCGATCCATGCCAAACTTTGCATACACACACTCTTGGCTGCAAACCACTTTCTCACATGGCCCTCTTCTAGCGCCACCATGAGGCCGATTCTTGCAAGACACATCTTTGGACACTGCTCCTACAGATTTTGCCCTAAGATACGCAAACCGGTACACAGTATCTCTACAGTCATGTCAACAAAATGCATCTGTCCCATCTAGCACCACCATCTGGACGATTTTTTAAAAACACATTTTGGATACCATTACCTTCCAAGTTTGTGTATGCAACCTGGTCGCTTATCTCTCGATTTAGGAGTCTTACTGGTTGTTATCGTTTATCGTGATAATAAAACACTCAAAATAATCGCATTGTGGAGATTCAAATTTATCGTGGAATCACCCTCCGTCATGCACTGGGACCAATTCACCTTTTATTTGCCAGCTGCATATCCGGTACCACTTAAACCCTCTATAATTAGCAAAATGGAAGTGGAAATAGCGTACTTGATACAGTCTTTTTTTCACTCAAATCTCAAAATAGCCCATGTACAAGCTCACAATGCGTTGTGAGCTTGTAGATCTGCTATTTCTTTAGCGAATGTCCGCCCCAGGATAATATACTTTTAGGACACTTTGATTATCGCGATGATTGCGACCGTGAGGTCGCAGTTACTATCAAAACCTCGACCAGCTGTCCGTCTGTCACACCACGTCACACTTTTGCCCTGCTCATATCTCTGCAACCGTTGCGCCGATCCATGCCGATCCATTTTGCGCACACACACCTCCACAAAATCAATTCTCACATGAGCCTCTTCTAGCGCCACCATGAGGCCGATTTTTGCAAAACACATTTTTGGACACTGCTCCTACAAATTTGACCTAAAATCATGCAAATCGGTACACACTTGGTCTACACTCATGTCTTCAACATGGATCTGTCCCATTATAACGCCACCATCAGGCACATTTTTGGACACTGCTCCTACACATTTTGCTGTCAAATCACGCTGCGACCTGACGGTCGCTTATCTCCCGAATAGGGAGTCTTACTGATATCGTAAAATGCTATTTCTTTTGACACACTAATCGTGACGTGACATTTTCACATGGTCCCATCCCTGACTGACATACAGTGGAGTAAGTTCCCCTGCGTTTGGCGTGCCGTGGCCCTGACAGGGCCCTGCCTGTGTGGGACAACGCTCACGAGAGCAGCGAGAGACAGGGGCGTCACAACAAGGGTGGGAGGAAGTGGGACTGAGTTACTAGGGGCCAAGGAGGAGGGGCCTTCATTATTTTATACTTTAACTAGCAGATATACAAGCTGTAGATCTGCTATTTTTTAAAAGCAGTGAAAATTTGAGCTAATCTTTGAATATAATTATGTATTTTAAAGCGAATATTTGCAACTCAAATTTTGCTTCGGGGGGGGGGGGGGGGGGGGGGGGGGCGTCCCTGGAACTAAATATTTTGAGATGGGGGTCCGTGGCCATGATACTTATCATTTTGGTGGTCCTCGACATGAAAAAGTTTGAGCACCACTGACATAGAAACATAGGTTTTTCAAAAAAAACTTTTTCAAAAAAAACGTTTTCACGATTTTCCACAAGTGCTGCGCTGCGATCTTGTATTTATCTGCTATTTATTCAATAGTTAACGCACAAAATAATGCAGAATAATGCGTTCCCAGTCTAAATGGGTTAAACCCCATTCCCCTCCTATATGAAGAACATTCATGGGGGGGGGGGGGCCCGCGCAGTGAATCCTTGTACCCAGGGCCCAGGATTTGGTATGCGACACCCCTGCATGGCGAGAGCCCTCATCTCCAGGCCCGTCACGTGGGGGGGGGGGGGGGGCAGCGAGCGAGTGGGGAGCTGCCCAGAGCCTCGTCCTGTCCGGGACAAAGCGTGAGCGGGGAGACACTGCGGGCCTTGTTTCCCCCCCTTTCCCCCCACCCCCCCCTCGCCTGGCTACTCATCAAGTGGGTGTTTGCTTACGGGGAGAGCCAGGGACCCCCTGTGGGGAGGGGGGGGGGGGGGGGGGCAGTACACAGCCTCCTCACAGTTCAAGTACACACACACACACACACACACACACACACACACACACACACACACACACACACACACACACACACACACACACACACACACACACACACACACACACACACACACACACACACACACACACACACACACACACACACACACACTCTCTAGATCATGTCTGACCAGCAAGCCCTCTATCTAAATTATTAAATGTATTTAAGCATCAAAGGCTGAGGTGAGGTCAATACATTCTGAGCACACCCTGAGAACATCATGTCTCAGACTGAAGGCAAATCTGACTGGTTTCTCAGACCTGAAGTGTTATTTGCAAGGGATCAGGTTGGATTTGTGTATTCAAACATCTTCAGGCCCCGTCTGCGTTGGTTGCCCTGGTAACAATGTAACGACATATATATATATATATATATATATATATATATATATATATATATATATATAATAGGGATGGGACAATATGAAAAATTTCATATCACGATCATTGTGACAAAAGAAATTGCAATTAACGATATTATCGCGATAATCAAAATCCATTATCCTGGGGCGGAACATTTGCCAAAAAATGGCAGATCTACAAGCTCACAACGCGTACTCACATTTACAAGGATTCACTGCGGGCCCCCCAGAAGCAAAATTTGAGTTACAAATGTCCGCTTAAAAAAAGTATATATATTCAAAGATTTGCACACATTTTGCACACAACTTTTCAAAAATAGCAGATCTGCAAGCTCGCAGTGCGAACTCGGTGCCGCGCTGCAAGCTTGTAGATCTGCTATTCTTCAATACCTAAAGTATAAAATAATTAAGGCCCCTCCAAATTGTCAAATGTTAGAGGCAGAAATTGTGAAAATAGCCGATCTACATGCTCACAACGCCTCGCAACACGAGGCGTTGTGAGCATGTAGATCTGCTATTTTCACAATAGAACCGTGTTATACAAAATGTGATGCCTCAACTCTTAGTGCTCGTCAGGGTGGGGGGGGGGGGTCCCCAGTTAAAATAATGATTATTTTGGGGGTCGCGGCCTGAAAAGGTTGAGGACCACTGGCCTATACGAACGGGTGGAGCTGGCGTTCCGAGAGAGAGAGAGCTCGCGCTCGCGCGGCGGGGCCGATCGCCCCGTCGAGCTGAACCCGCCGCAACTGACAAGAGTCAGAGCATCCCCCTCTCTGTCTCCCCCCCCCCCCCCCCATCCCATATCACCTTCACCTCACCCCCCCGCTGGCATCAGGCTAAATCTTGCCAACGTCCTTGCTCATGCCCGCGGGTGAAACAGGCCATGACGGACCCTCCATCCATCAATCACTCACCGCCCCGGCTGAGAGGAGAGGAGAGGAGAGGAGAGGAGAGGAGAGGAGAGGAGAGGAGAGGAGAGGAGAGGAGAGGAGAGGAGAGGAGAGGAGAGGGGCTGGGGAAGGACACTGGTTCTCAACGTTGGGTCTCAACCTGAGTCCCATTAGATTTTTTGGGGGCAATTAAGGTAAGGTAAGGTAAGGTAAGGTAATTTATTTGTAAAGCGCCTTTCAAAACAATAGTTACAAGGTGCTGTACAGTAGACACAATGAAATAAAACAAAAACATCACAGAAAAAATAAAATAAAACAATGCATATGAATAAACAGTAAGTACATGTTAATAAACAATATTACACACCAAAGTGATTCCTAAATAAGTGGGTTTTTAACAGTCTTTTAAATTAAACTAGTAAGACGCCTCAGGGCGACATGCGACCTCGCCGCGCCAATTCTTGGCCATCTGGCCAGTGATGTATATCAGGCCAGTTACCCATATATGGAGACCCCTGCATGATAGTCAACAATGTTATGTCAAAACATGCCCATATATGGGCATTACCAAATATGGGCATTCCCAGATATGTCCTTAACTCATATGCTGCTATTTTAAACATAGGCTGAACTGTTTTCCTGCCAAATTCTCCTTACCTTTTAACGTGGGCACGTGCATGCATAGTGCATGATCTGTGCACGACTCATGTAGTAGACCGGTAGACAAGAAGACAGCTTTCAAATAAAAGAAATCCATTGGAATAGACAAATCCGTTGCCAGGCAGTATCCTGCTGTGTCCGCCAGTATTTACATAAGAAAACGTTGGAAACAGCCAGCTGTGCGCTATGGTAACACGTGGGCACGTTCGCGCACATAGCAGACGATATGTGCGCGGATCATATGCCAGGCGGGTAGAGGAATCAAACAGCTACCAAATAAAATAAAAAAACGCGTGAAAAAAAAAACATTCTATGGCCATGCAGCTCCTTCATTTGTTTACAAGGAAAACCTATGGGCCGGGAGCTATGATTGGCTTTCAGACCGGATATGGAAACCTAGATCCGGTCTAAACAGGAAATACGACCGGATACAGTTAGGAGGCAGGCCTAAAGTCTCCGAAGCAGCTATATACAGCGACCATACTTTTAATCGTTTCATAATGATTAAAGCTAATTAAATCTTCGGGCTCCTCGGGCATCGCAGAGAGGTACAGTGGGAAATCTCCGGTTTCGACGGGGATCGCGGGGAATTAGTTAATATTGGAGACATTGGGACAGGGATCTCCATATATGGGCATAAAACGTATGTTAATTAGTAAAGCCAAGCAGGGCCTTGGCGAGTTAGGGCCTGGGTTTGATGCCTGGGTATGGGCCTTGTGTTGGCCATCTGGCCAGTGATATATATCGATGACATCAGGGATCTTCATATATGGGCATAAAGGGGATTCTTGGGGAATACCCATATATGGACTTTTACATAGGTGATGTCACAGTGTCAAGGGAACCAACCCATAGACTGTACAAATGTGTACTGACTGACACGGAGACAAGCTGCAACATTTCTCATGGTATACTGCGACCTTGGGTCACAAAAATAAGCTCACAACGACGCGTCACGGTTGTGAGCTTGTAGACAGGCCATTTCCGATAAAGGTTAAGTGTTGACAAAGGTTGACAAATCGGGGTCCTCCCGGGCACCAAATCTTTTCAAAAACGGGGGTCCACGGCCAAATATACCTATCAATTTTGGGGGTCCTTGACATGAAAATGTTAGAGCAGTGTTTCTCAACCACTGTGCCTGGGGACCTTTGGTGTGCCCCTGAGAAGGGTCAAGTGTGCCACTTGAAACTGCTTGAAAGTCAGTATTGTACTTATCATTCTAAAAATGATTTAAACTAGTGAAGTGTGAGGCGTTGTGTGCTTGTAGATCGGCTGTTTTCACTACTGGTGTGTGACAGCCTTGTATGATGAAGCAGGGCTTTACTTTGCGAGGAAACGTACACATTTGAAACTTGGAAACAAGGTTTCTTCCCGACAGTGACGATATTTACACCCCCGTATTATGTTGGTGTGCCCATGGATTCTTGGGACATGAAAAGTGTGCCCATGCAGAAAAAAGGTTGTGAAACACTGTGTTAGAGAACCATTGGACTAGACTAGAGCAAAGGCAACTGAGGGTTTCTGGATCTCTCTCCCCCCCCTCTCTCTCTCTGCCAAAACAACCAGTAGAAAACTTCTCCCAGACTCTCCAGTCAGCTGTCAAGTCAGCGGAGAGGATCTCTGGCTGATTCTAATCAAAAGATTTACAGAGGCACACAGACACATCTCTTGAGGAGAGGTGAGGAGAAGAGGGAGAGGAGAAGAAGAGAAGAGAGAGGAGTCTGTGTGTGTGTGTGTGTGTGTGTGTGTGTGTGTGTGTGTGTGTGTGTGTGTGTGTGTGTGTGTGTGTGTGTGTGTGTGTGTGTGTGCGTGTGCGTGTGCGTGCGCGTGTGTGCAGCTAGAGGCGTCAAAAGGGGGGGGGGAAGTGGGACTGAGTTACTAGGGCCCAAGGTGGAGGGGCCTTCATTATTTTATTACTATTATTATTACTAGCTATTGAAAAATAGCTAGTAATAATTTTTTGAAAGGTCGTGAAAATGTGGGCAAATCTTTGAATGTATGTATTTTTTAACATTTGTAACTCAGATTTTGCTTCTGGGGGGGGTCCCTGGAACTAAATATTTTGAGATGGGAAACATAGGTTTTTCAAAAAACCACGTCTTTTTTGGGGGGAAATATTCAAAGACTGTGTATCGCTGTGTATCCTGAATCCTTGAACCCAGGGCCCAGGATTTGGTGCGACGCCCCCGAGTGCGTGCGTGCGTCCCGTGCGCGCGGCGGTACTGTCCCGTCCCGTGTGCGCTGTCCTGTGGGCTCTGCAGAATGAAGTGTTCCTGTCACAGTCCCAGCTCCCCCCACCCCCCCACCCCCACCCCCCGGGGCCGAGGCTGATTAATTGAGCGTCCGGCGTCCTGTGATAGGGGCCACTTTAACCAAGGCTCCCGGGACCCTGCACCCCCCCCCCCCCCCCCTCCGCTGTCATCCCTGCCAAAAAGACACCTCGCCCCCCCCCCCCTCCACAGCACCTGCCTGCCTGCCTGCGCTACCCCTGAGTCTAACTGCCTAAAATTAGAGAGCCCCCCCCACCACACACACACACACACACACACACACACACACACACACACACACACACACACACACACACACACACACACACACACACACACACACACACACACACACACACACACACACACACACACACACACACACACACACACACACACACACACACACCATTTTCCTCTCTCTCTCTCTCTCTCTCTCTGTCTCTGTCTCTGTCTCTCTCTCTCTCTCTCTCTCTCTCTCTCTCTCTCTCTCTCTCTCTCTCTCTCTCTCTCTCTCTCTCTCTCTCTCTCTCTGTCTCTCTGTCTCTCTGTCTCTCTCTCTGTCTCTCTCTCTCTCTCTGTCTCTCTCTCTCTCACTCTGGCTGCTACAAATGATCTTACATCAGCACCCGTTCACCTTGCCATGGGGAGGTAATGTCTCTCTGCAGGAGAGAGAGGGGGGGGGGAACAAAGGAAAGGGAGCCGAAAAAGAAAAAAGCACAGCGCGATCCTCACAGCATGAAACCCCTTGTATGTTTACATGGTGCGTATACACTTCACAGTGTGTGTGTGTGTGTGTGTGTGTGTGTGTGTGTGTGTGTGTGTGTGTGTGTGTGTGTGTGTGTGTGTGTGTGTGTGCGTGCGTGTGTGTGTGCGTGTGTATGACCGTCTGTGTCGCCATGTGTCAGCATGAGTTTGTACGTGCGTGCGCATGCATGGATCCGTATACGTGTGCGCCTATGCATGCATGTGTGTGTGTCTGTATATGTCATTTGCACGCGCATGTGTGTGTGTGTGTACAGTATATGCATATGCAGGTGTGTGTACTGTACGTGTGTGCGCGTGTGTGTGTATATGGCATATGCATACGCATGCGTGTGTGTACGTGTGTGTGTGTGTGTGGCATATGCATACACATGCATGTGTGTGTGTACGTGTGTGTGTGTGTGTGTGTGTGTATATGGCATACACACGCGCATGTTTGTACGCGCGTGTGTATATGGCATATGTATACGCGCACGTGTGTGTGTGTGTGTGTGTGTGGGGGGGGTTCTGACTGAGATGAAGCACCCCTGTCTGGAGTAAACGGGGGGGTTAGGACGCCACAGGGGGGAATGACAGAGTTGACTTTGCACCTGGGTCGCCTCTTTGTTAGCCCCCCCCCACACCCCCCCCCCCCACACACACACACACACACACAGACCTTACCATAACCTGCACTTCATCATACCGTTGCTGTCGGGGTAGAAAAAACTCTTATCGCACCGCGAGGCGTTGTGTGCTTGTAGATCTGCTGTTTTCACTACTTTGGTGCGACGGCCTTGTATGATGAAGCAGGGCTTTACTTTGCAAAAGAACATACAAATTTGAAACTTGGGAGATACGAGGTTTCCACCCGACAACGACGATATGCCATGTCATTTCTTCCTGACTAATGGAATCCAGGGGAGTCCCCGCTAAATGACGGATCATTTAGGAACCCCGTAGCCAGATCAGATCAATACGGGACCTGTGTGTGCACACAATGAGAGTGTACGATCGGTTGCATTTGGTGGTATACTCTTTTGGGGGTCCAAGCGGTGATACAAATTGATATCGAATGGGAAAATAACATGCATAGCAGACTGTGGCTTAACCCATTCAGAACGGGTACACAATTTGTGTTTCATTATTTTATGCTTTAGCTATTGAAAAATAGCAGATATACAAGCTCACAGCGCGGCACCGAGTGCCGCGCTGCGAGCTTGTAGATCTGCTATTTTTGAAAAATCTTGAAATTTTGAATTTTGACCCGATTCTATAAGTGTCTTTTGAATCCTTCTAAGGTTTTTTTGAAAAGCCTATGTTTCTATGTTAGCAATCTGGCCAGCCATCGTCAAAGAAAAGGTCCTTTTCACATGCTGTAAATGGAGCTCAGTTAGTCTGTTCTTGAGAGACTACTATGTCAGTGGTTCTCAAACCTTTTCATGTGAAGGACCCCCAAAATGATATTTATTTGGCCACGGACCCCCATCTCAAAATATTTAGTTCCAGGGACCACCCAGAAGCAAAATTTTAGTCACAAACGTTCGCTTTGAAAATTACATACATTCAAAGATTTGCACACATTTTCACGACTTTTTTTCAAAAATAGCAGATCTACGAGCTCGCATCTGCTATTTTTTAATAGTTAAAGCATCCAATAAGTTTAGGGCCTAAATGGGTTAAAAAGGGTGCTGTGTATATGTCTTCTGGATTTTGAAAAGGAGGAATAAATAAATAAATAAGACGTGCCTACGGAGCGATGCCCCGTACAGCCAGCCAGCTCAGCTCTGCCTCCAGGTAATGGATTTGTGTTGTTACCGCGGCAGACACCGCTCATAAACGCCACACAATATCCTGCCTTTCACTAACGACCTCCACGGCACCGCCGCCGCCACCGCCGCTGCTGCTCCGGAGTAAAATGCTCCTTTACGCTTCGCCGCCGTCAAGCCCCCCCCCCGGAAGAAGATTTGGCTGCTTTTCTACACAGTGAACAAAGACTGTCATACTCAGCACAGACACCCCCCCCCCCCCCACACACTCCCCCCAACCCACACACACACAGGGGTGTCGCACCAAATTCTGGGCCCTGGGTACAAGGATTCACTTTTCGCCTTTTCAAAAATAGCAGATCTACAAGCTCGCAGCGCTGCACCGAGTGCCGCGCTGTGAGCAATAGCTAAAGTATAGCTAAAGTATAAAATAATTAAGGCCCCTCCACCTTGGGCCCTAGTAACTCAGTCCTACTCCCCCCCCCTCCCCTCGTGACGCCCCTGCACACACACACACACACACACACACACACACACACACAGTCACACATCCCCCCCCCCCCCCCCCGGCTGGGGGCAGCAGCTATATCGCCAGCCCAAAAAAAAAAAAAAAAAAAAAACCTCCTCCAAGGTCAATTGCCTTTTCCCCTCCTCTCATTCTGTGCTTTATGTACCTTCACATCCAGGGGAACGAGAGGACTGCTGCCGCGCCATTTCTGCACTGCTGCAAGGTGACTGCTGAATTACAGCGTCTACACACACACACACACACACACACACACACACACACACACACACAGGCTGGCATACGCCACAGCGACGGGCACGTCCAGGGACGTGCTGGGCCCCTGATTCAGCCCGGGAAAAAGAGTTGGAGAGGCCCTCATTGCGCGCTATAGAGAGAGATCTCTCTATAGCGCTGCTGCTACTCAAAGATTTGCCATTTCAGATCATGACAATTGACAAGCCAGTGGGCCAATTACATGAATTAGGCCTATATTTCGTTGTTGTCGGGTGGAAACCTTATATGTCTTGTCCAAAACCCTTTGTTTTGTATTTATCATTTAAAAAATGATTTAAACTAGTGAAAACAGCCGATCTACAAGCACACAACGCCTCGCGGTGCGAGGCGTTGTGTGCTTGTAGATCTGCTGTTTTCACTACTTTTGTGCAAACAGTTTAATTTTTACTTTTGTGCAAACAGTTTATTTTTTTCCTAATGGCCCGGCCTGGACCGGCCGTTCGGGAGTTGTCCCGCTTTTCCCAATGGCCAACACGTCCCTGGGCACGTCTCCGCACGCTCTCCTCCCGGCACACACATGTGCGCGGGGACACGGGGGGACATGGAGTTCACCCCCCCCCCCCCTGCTGTAAGCGCAGGCCGTGACACGAGAGATGTGTCACTTCACTTGCCTGAGTGAGAACACATAGGATTAACACACTAAACATCGTCTGTTAAGTCGTCGCTTCTTATATATCGTCGCTGTCCATTGAAAACCTTGTATGTCCAAAACCGTTCGTTTTGCATTTTTCATTTTAAAACTGCGAGGCGCTGTGTGCTTGTAGATCTGCTGTTTTCACTACTTTTGTGCGATGGCCTTGTATGATGAAGCAGGGCATTACTTTGCGAAAGAATGTACAAATTCGAAACTTGGAGATACGAGGTTTCCACCCGACAACGACGATATGATGTCTGGTACGTCGTAGCGCCTTTTGTGCAGTCATTTCCCAATGTTCTTGTGTATCCTACGGCAGGGGTCTTCAACGTTTTCAGGCCAAGGACCCCTTAGTTGAGAGAGAGATGAAGCAGGGACCCCCCACAACCTTTTCAGAGATTCCAGATAGTCTCATTGTTTGACAGCACAATTATCAGTGTATTTTAGATTCGTGTCAATTTGTGTTTTCAGATATTTAACTTGAACCGTCAATACTTAATAAACTTAACCTTTCACTCTGTACTTAGTCTGCTCTTTTTCCCCTCTACACCAAACCTCTTTGCCGAAAATAGCAGATCTACAGGCTCACAACGCCTCGCAGTTGTGAGCTTGTAGATTGGCTATTTTCGGCTAAGGTTCTCAGAATATGGACGTTTCTATCACACAAAGATTTGGAGGACCCCCTGTAGTAACTCCGAGGACCCCCTAGGGGTCCCGGACCTGGTCACTTTACAAATGATCTTGGCCAGGCCGTTATGTTTTTGCCCGCACATGTCCTTGTGTCTGTCCGTCTGTGCAATGCTAATCTCTTTTCATATTCCATTTCCAAATGGCTATGAATCAGGGCAGGAATTTCATGAAGGCCATGAAGGCCATGGCCGTCGTTGCCCCTCAGTTTGGCCTTGTGCCCCTCCAAAAATGGCATAACCTGAGGCCACAGTGGCCCTAATGTAATGCCCCAGATGACTGTATCACTTTCTGCTCTCTTTCTCTCTTTCTGGTCATGTAGACACCAGTATCTTATGTTGAGATTCTGAAATCTTAACTCCCCCCGAGTCCCCATCTTTAAACCAACCCAGTAACTTTGATTGGTGCAGGGCTGAGCATGGATCAGATTGTAAATACCATCATTTATCCATTTCACTGCAGATTAGGTTATCATCCCTAACCCTTGAATTCAAGACAATCTTTCAATGGACTAAAATTGTTGTTTTATTTGATGGCCTTGCTGCCCTCAAAAAATGGACAACACCAAAGGCCAAGTGGCCTTGCCCCAAAAATGATGAAATTCCAGGCCTGCTATAAATGATTGGCTTCCAAAAATGTGCAGGAAAAGCCTATTTTACAAACAAAGAAAAGCCAAAGGCCATGAACACAGTGTCACAATCACCAGAGCACAGAGGCCTGGAGAAGATATGCACTCTGAGCAGACCAATGATCTGGTTGTAAATAAAATACATCGTATGGTCCTGACAAAGACACACAACTAACTCTGTTACACTCACTCAGGGGCGTCACACCGAATTCTGGGCCCTGGGTACAAGGATTCACTGCGGGCCCCTCATGAATGTTAACTATTGAAAAATAGCAGATATACAAGCTCACAGCGCGGCACCGAGTGCCGCGCTGCGAGCTTGTAGATCTGCTATTTTTGAAAAATTGTGAAAATGTGTGCAAGAAACCTATGTCAAGGACCCCCAAGATGATATGTATTTGGCCACGGACCCCGATCTCAAAATATTACGTTCCAGGGACCCCCAGAAGCAGTGCCGCACTGCGAGCTTGTAGATCTGCTATTTTTGAAAAATTGTGAAAATGTGTGCAAGAAACCTATGTCAAGGACCCCCAAGATGATATGTATTTGGCCACGGACCCCGATCTCAAAATATTACGTTCCAGGGACCCCCAGAAGCAGTGCCGCGCTGCGAGCTTGTAGATCTGCTATTTTTGAAAAATTGTGAAAACGTGTGCAAGAAACCTATGTCAAGGAGCCCCAAGATGATATGTATTTGGCCACGGACCCCGATCTCAAAATATTACGTTCCAGGGACCCCCAGAAGCAAAATTTGAGTTAGAAATGTTCGCTTAAAAATACATATATATTCAAAGATTTTCACACATTTTCACAACTTAAAAAAAAAATAGCAGATCTACAAGCTCGCAGCGCGGCACTCGGTGCCGCGCTGTGAGCTTGTATATCTGCTATTTTTCAATAGATAAAGTTATTAGGGCCCCTCCACCTTGGGCCCCAGTAACTCAGTCCCACTTTCCTACCCCTTGTGACGCCCCTGTGCTCACTCATGGGCTATGCATGCACACACACACACACTAAAAGCGGCAACAAACTAATTCATTACAGGTCACAACTGCAAGTGCCTTGTTTAAAGCAGGGGTCTTCAACAGGGGGTCCAGGACCCTCAGAGTTACTACAGGGGGTCCTCCAAATTGTTGTTTTATATTAACCACTTTTAACCCTAGCATCCATATTCTGAGAACCTTAGCCGAAAATAGCCGATCTAACATGCTCACAACGCCTCGCAGCGCGAGGCGTTGTGAGCATGTTAGATCGGCTATTTTTGACAAAGAGGTTTGGTGTAGAGGGGGGAAAAAAGGAGTGAAAGGTCAAGTGTATTAAAGCTATACTGTGTAAGATGCTCAACTAGTGGTCAGTAGCCCTATAGCAAACCGCGGTCGCGTTCGCGTCTTTCGCCCGTTTTTCGTACCTTCACACCCCCGCGTCTGCCTCCACAACGCCGAGAGCTATCTTTAGAGGGGTCCCTGGTTCCTGTGCGTTCAGGCATTCCGGAGAAACGGACTACTTCACCCTGCCTGGTAGGCGAGATTACCTTTTGAGTAAAGAGACACACGGGCGACTACAAATATGGCGACCCCACTTCAAGATGCTCTGTGATTGGCCGGTAGTGTACCATGTGTGCATGATCGGCGATGTGATTGGGCAACGTATACACAACGTATACAGATGATGCAGATTACGTCATTTTGGCGCGAAATCCGGTCCACGGCCAGGATCATAGAAAACATATAAAGAGAAGGCTTCAGAAGCTGAAAATAACGGAGTGGGTGTTCTAAAACTTTAGCGATTTAACAGTTAGGACAATTTTAAGATTTGTTTTATAAAAAAAGTTACATGGTACAACTTTAACACATCTAGTGCCTCTTAATCTGAAGGTTGCTTGGTGCCTCGGCGCCACGCAGTTTCCTCCATAGGCCGCCGCTATTATTTTGAAGGGCTGGAAGGGGGTTGTTTTTGTTTTTTTGGATTATCACTTGACGGCAACGATTACGTCATCTAGTCACATGACAGTGTGGGACAAGAAGAGGAAAGATGGCTGCGCCCTGCCTTGTGCCTTGTTTACATTTAGATCTGCTGCAAAATGTCTCAAAATGGCTATTTTGTTTAAATGAAGTTTCTTTATGGGCCTCTCCATTGACTTAACATTGAGGAGCTTCACTTCGCGTGCACGCCCAACGTGCGTTGTAAACAAATCGCCGACATTACCGATGCGGGCGGGACCGGAGCGACGTACAGTAAGTAATCATATCTTTACTGTATATACAGTAAGATTCACAGTCCTCACCGTCAACGGCGCCATGGTATTAACCCTTTCAATGACGGTGAGGACTGTCAACGGCGGCGAAAAAGTTAAGTAATGACGGTTCAAGTGGTTAAATATCAAAAAAACACAAATTGACATGAATCCAAAATACACTGATGATTGTGCTGTCAAACGATGAAACGATATGGAATCTATGAAAAGGTTGTGGGGGGTCCCTGCTTCATCTGTCTCTCAACCAAGGGGTCCTTGGATTGAAAACGTTGAAGACCCCTGGTTTAAAGGCCTGTCCTTTAAAACCCAAGCCCAGGGAATGTCCTGGAAGCTCAGATTCTCCCCTTGCCAAAAGACCAGATCCATAACCCAACCACCCATTGCAATACGACACACCGCCACGGAGCAACAGCTACAACATCCAGACTTGATTTTCTATTTATTCAGGTGCAAATAAACAAACAACAAACAAGACGACAACGCCAAATCACGATTTTTTAAGCGTGACGCATCATGCAATGCTCCGCAGGCCGTCTCCGATATCACTCAAAACCCAGCCTGTAATTACATTGTAAATGCAGATTAGCTATGAATATTTTAACTCTCAAATGCCGGGAACGCGCCCGAGTCGCGTTAGATTTTAACCACTTTAACCATTATTTTATGCTTTAACGTGCCGCGCTGTGAGCTTGTATATCTGCTATTTTTGAAAAAATCGAGAAAATGAGTGCAAGTCTTTGAATATCTTTGACCCGATCTTTGACCCGACTTCTAAATCCTTCCTCTAAATCATGCTGTTCTCAAACCTTTTCATGTCAAGGACCCCTAAAATTACAGGTATTTGGCCACGGACCCCCCATCTCAAAATATGTTGTCCCAGGGACCACCCAGAAGTAAATATTTGAGTTAAAAAAGTTCGCTTTTAAGTAGATATATTCAAAGACTTTCCAAAAAAATCATGATTTTTTTAAAATAGCAGATCTACAAGCTCGCAGCGCGGCACTCGGTGCCGCGCTGTGAGCTTGTATATCTGCTATTTTTCAATAGTTAAAGCAGTCAATAATCCTAGGCCTAAATGGGTTTTAAAGGAGGATTAGGCTACTAAAAGGGGAGAGTGGGAGAGAGAGAGAATAAATCGGCTAGAATCCAGCCCCTTGGCAACACCCACGCGCGCAGAACACGAGACGCGCTCGTCTAAGGTGGAGCCGCGCTTTCATGGAAAAGTTGTCAGCATGTTATCATCCTTTTATTTCGCCCGCTCTATATTATTAACCACGGGGAAAGAGAAATAATAAAAAAAATGGGAATAAAGCAAATCACTCCGGCTTGGCAAGCTGTCGCCTCCACAGAAAAGAAGAAACGAGGCAGACCCCCGCGCCAAAAAAAAAAAAAAAATCACATGTACAAAGCCACAATTATCTTTTGACTTTCATTCAAAGCGCGGCCGGTAATGAGTGTGTCTTGGCAATGATTAGCCATATTCCTATTGTCACTTAATTTGCACGCTTTCGCGGGCGCTTTTACAATGCAAAGGATGACAGCTGGGGGGGCGGAGGGGGGGGTCCACACACCGCGGAGTACACTGTACAGTCAGAGACAGAGAGAGACTCTGCAGCGGTCTATTTAGGCTGTCAATCTCTCTCTCTCTCTCTCTCTCTCTCTCTCTCTCTCTCTCTCTCTCTAACACGTGCGCAGGACCAGGGGTGTCACAAGGGGGGGAGGGGAGGAGTGGGACTGAGTACAAGGGCCCAAGGTGGAGGGGCCTTAATTATTTTCTACTTTAGCTATTGAAAAATAGCAGATATACAAGCTCAATACGAGCTTGTAGATCTGCTATTTTTTTAAAGTGTGTGCAAATCTTTGAATGTATTTTCAGCAAAGAGGTTTGGTGTAGAGGGGGAAAAAGAACAGACTAAGTACAGAGTGAAAGGTCAAGTTTATTAAGTATTGACGGTTCAAGTGGTTAAATATCTGAAAAAACACATTGAAATGAATCCAAAATACACTGATGATTGTGCCGTCAAACAATGACTAATATGGAATCTATGAAAAGGTTGTGGGTGGGTAGGGGTCCCTGCTTCATCTCTCGCTTAACTAAGGGGTCCCTGGCCTGAAAACGTTGAAGACCCCTGCTGTATAGGCAATATAGGGCCTACATTTAGGCCTGTATGAACTTCCCTCTGTGTTGTCTGTTGTGCGAAAGCAGAAAGCTATTAGAGAGAGCCGTCAGAGGGAGACAACGGCAGAGAGAGAGAGAATAACAAACAGAACTCTGTTTCAAGGAACCTCATCAGAATGTGCATGGCACGGTCTTTAATTGTCCAGCAAAAAAATAAAAAAAATAAAACGAACTTAGCCATGCATACAATTAGCATTTTATACCGGCCGGGCTAACTATGCATGCGAGGGGCGCGGGGTGCTTCTCCAAATCCAATTATGACACCATCCTCCAAAGACCTTTTAAACATGCAAACGTCAAAGTTAAACCCACGCGTGTCGTGGTGCATGTGTTCAGCTGATGGATGTCGGCGTGCTTACACGGAAAGGTCACACGGGATGTGATACAATAGTTTCCGCGGGTCCAAAGACAATTTCCGCCGGTTATGATAGAACCCCCCACCACCAACATGCAGCAAATCAAAACGCAGTAGAAGATGACAGGACACAAACTATTGAATCTAATCGGGCAGGAAACCACATGCCTTCGTGGCATAAGGCAGTGGTTCTCAACCTGTGAGTCGGGACCCCCAGGGGGGTCCCCACATTATTTTTTGGGGGGGGGTCGCCAGATGATTAGCTTAATGTGCAACATTGTCTTCTCACTTAACACTAAACAAACCAAAATGAAGTTTAAGTGTAAAGAGGGTATCCGCACTTTTCTAAAGTGACAAGCAAAGGACTTTTAAGACTTTTTAATACCTCTAAAATGAAAAATGTTACATTGGCCAAATTGTCAAATATTAGAGGCAGAAATTGTGAAAATAGCCGTGCATCTACATGCTCACAACGCCTCGCAACACAAGGCGTTGTGAGCATGTAGATCTGCTATTTTCACAATAGAATCGTGTTAAACAAAATGCAATGCTTCAACTCCTCCAACTAACCAAAATCTTAGATTTTGGTCTTCTCCAAGCTAGAAGAGTGGTGGCACTATGTTGTAAAAGCGTTGATGCCCCTACGCTGAGGATGTGGCATCGAGAGACGAGAACTCATGAATTCTATTGGACTGGAGAGACTAACTTACTGTATATAGTTAGGGGTAGACAGAACGAGTTTGACCAGCTTTGGGGAATATATATGAATGTTACGGAAACAAACACTTGGGGATGATGCTCATATTCACAATAACAATATGTGGTTGAAGAGAAAAGGGGAAAAAAAGAAGAAAAAAAGGGGAAAAAAACAAATGGGAAAGAAAATGATGTAAACAATGTTATTTGAAAAAAAAGCATGTGCAGGTGGTATGTGTGTGAATGTGAATGTCTTTATGTCTTTGTAATATATATATAAAAAAAAACTCCTCCAACTCCAAGTAGTGCTCGTCAGGGTGGGGTTCAAATATGATTAATTTGGGGGTCGCGGCCTGAAAAGGTTGAGAACCACTGGTATAAAGGGATTGCATATATATTGACCACTTGAACCCCAGCATCCATATCCTGGGGGTGTAACGTTAGCCCCAAAGATGTGCAGATCTACAAGCTGATAGTGGATCTACAAGCTCACAAGAGACAGACACGCCCAAACACCGTCACCGAAGAGATGGGGTTCGGGGGAAAGAAGCGCTCCCAAGTCCGTTTTACAGAGAACAGAGGGGTTTAACCCATTTAGGGCCTAGAATTATTGAATGTTTTAACCAGTGAAAAATAGCAGATATACAAGCAGATATAAAAATGTGTGCAAATCTTTGAATATATGTATTTTCAAAGCGAACGTTTGTAACTCAAACTTTGCTTCTGGGGGGTCCCTGGAACTAAATATTTTGAGATGGGGGTCCGTGGCCAAATAAATATCATTTTGGGGGTCCTTCACATGAAAAGGTTTGAGAACCACTGACATAGTAGTCTCTCAAGAACAGACT
>NC_137829.1:44286446-44387636 GCF_963921795.1 Nannobrachium achirus | reverse complement strand
ACTCCTTGTTAATTCACATGTCCAGCGGCGGATCCCCCTTTCGTCTTGGGAACGAACAACAAAAAATAGAAATATTGGCCCCAAAATGGCACAAAAAAACCCTCTATCACTTGAGAGAGACTTTTTTTTTTTGTCTTTCTTTTTTTTCTTTTTTTTTGCTAAATTGCAATTAGTCCTCCGTGTCGTCGGTGTCTCCTGACGTGATTGTTTTGTGTGATTGAAGTTCAAGCTGATACGCGGCGTAGCGGTAGTTTTATTTCCCCCAGCGGTCTCCAGTCCGTGCAGGCATCTATTCTACTGTCCAACAGTAAGCAAGGCTCATGCCATTACTGACTGCCCGACTTCAACACACTCTGCTGCGGTGTGTGGAGAGAGACGCCGCCGCTCCGCTGGGCAACGCCCCCTTCCAAAGTGTTTCCCCTCCCACAGACGAACGGGGATTAGTCGACGTCCCTGCAGATTGACGTGAAACCCCGCCCCCCTCGTACCTCCTAGACGGACCGTCATTGGTTCAAAAGCGGTTTGCCCCAAAAACAAATCCCACAGATTGCACCTGTCACAGTCACACCGAGAGCAACAGAGATGGTGGGAAAAAGTACTCAAATGTTTTACTTTAGTATAAGTATCAATATAGCCTACTTTTATATATATTTTTGGCACTGTTTTTATTTATTTATTATTTATTTTCTGACTATATCTACTGCATACTTAAGTAAATGTACTTAGTTACTTTACACCACTGCCATTGAAGTATCTCATATAACATTGAATGATAGACTGTGTTCTATCCGTCTGTCATTCAATGTTATATGAGATACTTCAATGGCAGTGGTGTAAAGTAACTACTTAAGTGCTGTACTTAAGTACACTTTTTAGGTATTTGTACTTTACTTAGCTAGATAGTCAACAACAATGTGATGCCCATATTTATGGGCATTCCCAGATATGCACTTATTGACATCGGGACAGGGATCTCCATATATGGGCATAAAACGGAAAAGGACGTATTAAATTTGCTAGTGTGACTCGTGATGACATCAGCAATCTCCATATATGGGCAGAGCGACAAACCCATAGAACCACAGACAAACCCATAGAACCCACAGTCAAACCCATATAACCACAGACAAACCCATAGAACCACAGACAAACCCATAGAACCACAGTGTCAGGCGTGACAGACAGAGATACACACTAGACAAGCTATGACCGTTTTCATAGTAAACTTTTGACCGACGGTCGCAATAATATTGGCCTCTGAGAGAGTGGAGTAGAAGTAAAAGTATTGAAAATTGTAAATACTCCAGTAAAGTAAAAACCTAAAATGTGAATACAGTACAGTACTTAGTTACTTTACTCTACTGCACAACCAAAATGCTGCTGAAACGTTTTCGCTGACAAGCTGATAATGCAACAAAGGTGAATAGCGGTTACCGCACACTTATTTTGTACAGTATATGTATATTTTCTTATTTCAGGACCACAATATAGGGGAGGGGGGTGGGGGTGCATTTCAAACAGACAAGGCTTCATAATAGATATTTTTCCTCATCACTGTTTACCACAGGGGTGGGCAACTTTGATGATGGAGGGGGCCACTATATTTCCACACTCACTCCAGAGGGCCATATTGCTGATAATGTCGGGCAAAAGTACGAAGAATAGCCGATCTAACGCTCAAAGCGCGTCGCAGGTTCGGTGCGTTTTCAGCTTGTAGATCGGCTATTTTGCTACTTTTGAATTTGAATCCTGAAAAATGTATGATTTAACCTCAAATGCATTTTATTGTACTTGCAGTAAATGTTAACTACATTGGACATAAAAAAAGCTACTAATATAGACTGAAGTAATGAATGGGGGGTCATGTTTGGATTTTTGGAATTATAAGAGCTATTAGTATTCCAATATCAACCTATGGGCCGCATTGAGTGAAGGTGAGGGCCACATGTGGCCCCCAGTGTGTGGTTTACCATTCAAGTTGATTTTGCTCAAGTCTTTTTTAGCCTTTATTATTCTTTGAGGCCGCGTTGTGCCCATATATCTCAGTTTTATCTGAACGGTTCTCTAACTATCATTGCCTTTGGCTAACTGTGTGGAAATTAAATCTTGAAAACTGATTTGCGAGTGCCATTAAATTGTGCGAAAACTGCTATTTTTCTAATGACGCTGAAAACAGCTGAGGGCAACACTGCTTGCAGTCAATGTCACTGACAGAGAAGTAGCCCCCCACACCCCCCAACCCACCCCCCACCACAGAGAGAGAGAGAGAGAGAGAGAGAGAGAGAGAGAGAGAGAGAGAGAGAGAGGTGAGTATGAGATGACACAAGGTTATCATTTCCTGACCACAGCAGAGCTAGCTCGCCACCCTGTCCTCACACCTGAGGAGAGAGGTGATTACCTCCCGGAGTTAGACAATATGTCCACACATCTGGACCTTAAACATGCACTGAAACACACGCACACACACGCACGCACGCACGCACGCACGCACGCATGCATGCACACAAGAGAGAGAGAGAGAGAGAGAGAGAGAGAGAGAGAGAGGGAGAGAGAATGTCTTTGCAATGTATTTGAGTAAAGCAAAAAGAAAAGAAAAATCTTAAAGGAGAATTTCCGGACTAGCCATTTATTACATTAATCTGATGTTATCAGAATTTTGTCGACTAAGACTAAAAGACAACAAGATTTTGATATTTTGTCGATAAGAAAACAATTTCAGAAGACTAAGACTAAATCTAAGTAGTATGTAACTGCAATGAAAAGCCAAATATATATTTTATCTTTACATTTGAGAATGGCACTTATCTGTTCTTTTCAAATCTTGTTGGCTTTGCACAGAGTAGCATAAAGTGTCAGATGTGGTCATATTTAGCCTAAAAGACGAAGACTAAAAGACTAGGACTAATCCCAAAAGACTAAAACTAATCCCAAAAGACAAAACTAGACTAGACTAAAACAATTTCAGAAGACTAAAACAGGACTAAGACTAAATGGTGTGTTATTCAAAAGACTAAGACTAAATCAAAATTTGTTGAAAAAATGTATACTGGATGTTATGATATTATATGATATCCCAGAACGATCGGTACATTTCTTTTTCTCATCCTCCGCAGCTCCAACCGTGAGCGATGGGATTTTATGCTAAATCGCTCATTTGTATCACTCAACAATTATTATTTTTGTTTACATCTCTCCATCATAATGGCAGAGACTTCTCCAAAGGGTTTGGACAATAATGGGCTGCTGGTAAAAAAGGTGAACAGCCGCTAGATCAGGGGTGGGCAACTTTAATGATGGAGAGGACCACTTGCTATATTTCCACTCCAGAGGGCCACATTGCATTATTATCGGGCAGTTATCTTATACTTTTCGTAAATGCCCTACTCCAGTGATACTCAAACTCCGGCCTGCAGGCCACTTCCGGCCCGCGGCACAACTTTGACTGGCCCACCAGCTTAAAGTCCTCGAAGTCACGCATCCAACAAGCTTTAAACTGAGTACATTTGACCTTCCGTTCCAGAGATAATGGACAAAACATCTTGAAAGCGGCCACGTTATGTGGAAATAAAGCAAATAAAAGAGAAGTTATCAAAAAGTCATTTTATCAACTGGCCCGTGGCCCCTTGACATTTTTGTAATGTGGCCCACTGGTTCAGAAGTTTGAGTATCCCTGCCCTACTCCATCAGTCTATGTCACACAAAAGTATCTACCATCTACAAGCTCAAAACGCATCGCACTGCAACACATTTTGAGCTTGTGGATCTGCTATTTTTGCTATTTTTGAATTGAAATCCTGAATAATTCTTTGCAATTTTTTTATTGGAATCCAGAAAAGTAACATTTTCATTTAATTTCAAATGGAAGATCATTACGGAAAGCAGAGATATGTGCTGATCGAGGAGCTTCTATCAATCTGGTGCTGGTCTTCACTGAACTGAAGGTCTAATGAATATTCTCACAGATCAATGTTTATTTTTTTGTTATTAGGATGCACACACACTGTCCTTCCTGAAGAACCCTTTTCCTTCTATAGGGGGTATATGCGCGTGACCTCATCATCATACCAGGAAGTTATGCGGGAACGCCTACTGAGTGGCAAAAAATACTTTCTGGCCTTGACAGCCCATACATCCAAACAACACTCCAAACAGAAAAGTCCTATCTGGTTGCATTAACACTTGCATGACAGAGCCTGATTTTGAGATTTTGAGGTGTTCCCTTTCATGACTTTTCCTTAACATACAAGCAAAGTCTTGTTTTTTTTCCTACCATTTGAGACGTTTTGTAAATATGAAATAAAATGTTTTGAGAATCTAACTCCATTTCTAAATATCAAAAACAGGTAAAAATGACCTGTTAGTCACTTTGCCACTCAATATGCCACTCGATTTGCCATTCACCTTATGCATGCGCATACCCTCTATGTGTCCTCCATGATGTCCTCTGTCCTGATCCTTTGAACAGTGTGCCGAACATCCAAGAGTTCAACACCTGAGACAGACAGGAGAAATGGCGCTGAAACAGCTTTCACTTTGGAGAAAGTCAACAGGACCCCGTTTATTCATGCTTGGCTGCAGAATGAATAATGCACTGAACTGTGGGGGCCGGGGGGTGCAGTACTGACCCCTCACCAGCAGGGGGGAGGGGAGGGGGGGGATCCCATTTTCACCTCCAGAGGTCACGGTCCCAGCAGAGGCAGCAGCCGGCATGGGGGGCTCGATCCGCCAAGCCGCTGCCACCACCAGCTCGTTTCCTGTCTCTCCGCGTGACATTGGCATCCTATCACTTTTTAGAGGCTTTATTAAATGTGCCCGAGCAGCGATGGGCTTTTAATATAACTGACAATGCAAATTGATTAAGAAATATGGAAAAAATGAGATCTGGCAACGGTCCTCCTGCGCGGCGGAGAGGGCCTCGCTCTGAGAGCGTCCCAAATGACTGCCGTTTATCATATTTAATACCCAAAAATGCAATTTAGCGGCGTGGCGTATTTTCATTATGCATTACACTTTAAGGGGGCCATCCTCTGACAGTGTCACCCCTAATGCCGTCAATTAGATCATTTATTCCGCTGGATTATGGGAGGGGAAAGAGACGAGCGAGGACCCCCGTGCGCTCGCTCTCTCTCTCTCTCTCCCAGTCCTTCCCCCGGTGCCTCGTCTACTGCTAATCTAATACATAACGCTCCTGATTTGTTTAATCCATTTATACCGGCTACGCATTATTGCGTATTATTATTATTTCATGCTTTGACTCTAGAAAAATAGCAGATATGCGAGCTCACAGCGAGCTATATATACAAGCACTGCGAGCTCGTAGATCTGCTATTTTTGAAAAAATCGTGAAAACTTGAATTTTGGCCCGATTCTATAAGTGTCTTTTGAATCCTTCTAAGGTTTTTTAAATAAATAAAATAAAAATATGTTTCTAATTCTATGTCAGTGGTTCTCAAATGTTTTCATGTGAAGAACCCCCAAAAATGATATGTATTTGGCCACGGGCCCCCATCTCAAAATATCTAGTTCCAGGGACTTGGGATTTGAGTTACGAAACGTTCGCTTTAAAAATTACATATATTCAAAGATTTGCACACGTTTTCACGACTTTTTCCAAAAACAGCAGATCTACAAGCTCGCAGCGCGGCACTCGGTGCGGCGCTGTGAGCTTGTAGATCTGCTATTTTTCAATTTGTTAAAGCATTCAATAATTTTAGGCCTGGATGGAGTAATGGATGAGACTTTGCTGCTGCAAGAGGTACGCCAATAAAAGCCAGGGCCTCCAGAGGCGATTGAGCCTCATAATGATGCCAGGCACACAATGTGAGAGTTATGAAGCAATTTTTTTATCGTGCGCCACATTGTTTTTGCGCTGCTGGTGCCGTGCAAGTACAAAGGGACCCCTTCCCTCCCCCGGTCCCCACACACACACACATCAGAGACGGCTCGCTCGCATACTTGGATAAACCCTCAGCGTGATACACTGAGTGAGCCTCAGCCACACACCGCACAGAAGTCAGGATGTCGCATGGATGTCGTGCTAATGATTCACAAATTGTTTCATGCAGTGACATAAGTCATGTTTCCATAAACCTATTCGAATATAGGAAGTGAATTATCAGAAATGCGCATTAAGACAAAGCGAATTTAGCCTGTTTCCATTTGTGGGTGTCATTCGAATTAGTGTAGCGCTTCCTACCTCCCCCTTGGGTAACCAGTCACTTCGCCAAAAATCCAACTCGCCAAATTGTCCACGCTCATTTGGCAGGCTTGTCAATGCTCTTGGATTCGCCAGTGATTGGCAATTATATCTACTATGTTAAATATTTTCTGGGGGAGGACCCTCAGATGAGAAGTCATTATTAAGGATGTCTTACTTTGCTTCAGTCATCAAATTTGTACACCTACATTTGGCATTTTAAGGCTGAAATTGTACCCATGCTACAGTAGTAAAGCAAGCCTGATAAAAGTTGGATTTTTGGCGAAGTAACTGGTATTCCCTCCTTGCCCCCACCGTTAGGGTCCATGGGAAACGCCAGGTCGCAGAAGAGCGACACAAACAAACAACACATAAACAGAGACTGAACAGTTTGTTATAAGTTTAGCTTGAACAAATCTTCGTTTTTAAGTTCTGTCGGAGGTTGTCTTTGCACAACAGTCTGTAAAGAGCTACATCTGAGCTGGCACGTTGTGAAAACGGGAGGAATTTGCACACGGAGTTCAGACGGTTTGTTTTGTGGGCTAATGCTAATACAATGGACCAGAACGTCATTGTTTATTCGCATTTATTGGCTGACCCGTTTCCATTCACTTAGTTTATTCGATAAAGCCTCAAAATCCACCTCCTCCAAGCGGATAAAAGTTTTAGCGGATAATGAAAGTTTATTCGAATTTTGAAGTGTTTCCATTAAAACATTTTTGCGCAAAACCCTTAATGCACGTTAACAGGCTTTATGGAAACGCAACTATTGCCTCTGTGTTTTTAGTTAGCTGCCTCCTATTGGCTACGGTCTCCCGAGACAGACGTGTCGGCTACCACAATTTTCAAAGGCTTCCGACGACCCTTCTGTAATTAGGAAACTCTGAAAATGAATGGTAAGAGTAGGAAATGAAAGGCAGTCAAATCATATTATCCCCACTTCCGTTTTGCCTGTGCAATGACATAAATAACACAATCGAAGCTTATAGCCATGGCTGCTTAGCAAGAAATGAGAATTCCAGAAGATATCTTTTGGTTCAACTCTTTCTGAACTTTGCAAAATTGGGAAAGAGGAAGCTGTTTTCGACAGCTTCCTCTTCTCAACTTTTACAAGGAATTACAGACAGCAGTCTCTGGAGCAGGGGTCTTCAACGTTTTCAGGCCAAGGACCCCTTAGTTGAGAGAGAGATGAAGCAGGGACCCCCACGACATTTTCATAGATTCCATAAAGTTTCATTGTTTGACAGGCAGCACAATCATCAGTGTATTTTGGATTCATGTCAATTTGTGTTTTCAGATATTTAACCACTTGAACCGTCAGTACTTAAAAAACTTGACCTTTCACTTTGTACTTAGTCTGCTCTTTTTCCCCTCTACACCAAACCTCTTTGCCGAAAATCTACAAGCTCACAACGCCTCGCAGCGCGAGGCTTTGTGAGCTTGTAGATCTGCTATTTTTGGCTGAAGTTCTAAGAATTTGGACACTGGGGTTCAAGTGGTTAATATAAAAAAGGATAAAAAAAGGTTTCTATCACACAAAGATTTGGAGGACCCCCTGCTAGTAACTCAGGGACCCCCTAGGGGTCCCGGACCCCCTGTTGAAGACCACTGCTCTGGAGCGTTTGAAGATGTGGAAGAGATAGGGTGGCATAAGAGACCAAGCCTACCTCTTACTCAATATGTGAACTAATAGGCATCTTCTCTAGTTAGACTCTCTACAGTACACCATAGCTGGCGTAGAGAGAATCAGCAGGTACGGAAACGGTCCGTGTGCATGTGCTATGAGTGTGTGGAGTTTATTGCGACCGTCAGGGAGCAGTTTACTATGAAAACCTCCACCGGCCGTCCGTCGGTCGGTCGGTCGGTCGGTCGGTCGGTCGGTCGGTCGGTCGGTCACACGTCACACCTTTGCCCTGCTCATATCTCCGCATCAGTATATAGGGCTTGTTTGTTTATTGTATGACATCACGCCACATCATCAGCTGTGGACTCTGTGATGTCATCGTATCGCATCAGTATATAGGGCTTGTTTGTTTATTGTATGACATCACGCCACATCATCAGCTGTGGACTCTGTGATGTCATCGTATCTCCATATATGGCCATCTCCGTATATGGAGATATAAGTCGTCCATGCCCAAGTATGGGCTGGTGAGGTCAGACTTTGTGTGATGAGTAGGTTATCTCCATATATGGAGATTCAACATTCCAGGCAATGCTCTCTTCCCTGGTGAGAATTGCCCCTTTATATAGGGCTTGTTTGTGTATTGTATGACATCACGCCACATCATCAGCTGTGGACTCTGTGATGTCATCGTATCTCCATATATGGCCATCTCCGTATATGGAGATATAAGTCGTCCATGCCCAAGTATGGGCTGGTGAGGTCAGACTTTGTGTGATGCGTAGGTTATCTCCATATATGGAGATTCAACATTCCAGGTGTAACTATGGCTACCCGTATGACGTGAGAGGTGGAGGTTGTGATATTTGTGGAGATAAGCGACCAACGGTCGCTTATCTCCCGATTAGGGAGTCTTACTGGTGGATACTACTCTTGGAGTAGGCAGGCTCTAGACAGGACGGCACTGACCTTGGAATTGAACCCTGGTTATCTTTATAGTTGATTGATCATGAACTTGTAATGCAGGTCTGCCATACTGTATAGCAGGGACGTGCTGGCCATTGGGAAAAGCGGGTCCATTCCCGGCCGGTCCAGGCTGGCCATTAAGAAAAATGGCCGGCCCACTAAGTAAATATAACTCATGTAATTGGTCCACTGGCTTGTCTCTCATGATCTGAAATGGAGAATCTTTGAGTAGCAGCAGCCCACAGAGCCATCACATTGGCCCTACTGGCTTGTCTATCATCTGAATACTGGCCCACTACTATACTTGACTACTCCTATTGGTCTACATACAACATCATTAGACTCTCTTTAAACCAGAAAAACAACTAGACCTAAAATCACAGCAACCGCTCATCGGTTAGTATTTGGGACCTCACAGCGCGCCTGGAAGGCGAAAGAATCTGCCAATGGCCGCGCTCAATGAGGGCCGCTCCAACTCCTTTTCCCGGGCTGAATCAGGGGCCCAGCACGTCCCTGCTGTACAGCCTATCAGCAGCCTTTAGTAAACAAACCTAAATCTAAAATGTACATTTTGAACGATGTAGGGATGCGATAATGACTATAGAGAAATGACACACAAATATATGGATTTAATGAATGAGTGATCATCAGGCGAATGATTCCAGCTGCTCCTTGCTGTAATATGGTCAGTCCTAAAGCCAAATCTTGGCTTAAACCAGTGGTTCTCAACCTGTGGTTCGGGACCCCCAGAGGGGTCCTCAAATTATTTTGGGGCGTCCCCAGATGTTTAGCTAAATGTTAACATTGTTTTTCGCACTCAACAGTAAACAGACCAACATACAGTATAAGTGTATACAGGGTATCTGCACATTTCTAAAGTGACAATTTAAGGACTTTAAAGTACCTCTGGTCAAACATTGGTCAAATTGTCAAGAGGCAGAAATGGTGAAAATAGCAGATCTACATGCTCACAACGCCTCGCAACGGGCTATTTTCACAATGGAATAGATTGAGTCAAAATGCCAACTCCTCCAATTCCAAGTGTTTCTGCTGGGTGGGGGGGTCCCCAGATCAAGATGATTATTTTGGGGGTCATGGCCTGAAAAGGTTGAGAACCACTGGCTTAAACACTAATATATATACAGTAGTTGACCAGGACCTCTCTAGGTCTGCTCCTCTTCCCCCTCTATCGACTATTTTCGCCAAATGTTTGCCCCAGAATAGGGTCACTGGGTGGTTAATATTGTCCCTACAGTTTACAGTATACAGTTTTAATTAGGCATTTAGCAGACGCTTTTAATCCAAAGCGACTTACAATAAGCAGATAATACATCACTATAATAAACAAGATAACATGTCAGAACATCAACAACAATATAACAAATTCATATGAATATCAATCTAAAAAGAAAAAAGGATTCTAAAAAACCTAAAAAACAAATGGTAACTAGCTTCATATACGGTCAATGAGTGTTTCTGTAGTGCTAAGGGTTTAGGTGGAGTCTGAAAAGGAGAGTCTTCAGTCCACGGCGAAAGCTAGCGAGTGAGTCCGTTGTTCTAAGTGCGACAGGGAGTTTATTCCACAGCTTGGGGGCCAGGAGGGCAAACTGTCTCGGACGAGTGGATTTTTGTCCTGGGGCTTTTAGCGAGGGTTCTGTCAGCATCCCTGTGTTGGCTGATCTGAGTGAACGGGTGGGGTTGTAGGGGTTGATCAGGTTTTGGAGGTATGGAGGAGCCATACCTTTGGCTGCTTTGAAGGTCAGCATCAGTGTTTTGTATTCAGTGCGGGCCGCAACCGGGAGCCAGTGGAGGGAGTGGAGAAAATCCCCTGTAAATGTGTGTTTCAGAGAAGTGCCGAAATGAAACCCATTAAAAGTATTTTCTATCACCCATTTAGTTGTTGCCAATTCCCCCCATGTATACCTGGTTCCTGTCACATGCCAACCCCTACGGGTGGTCTTGGGGAGGGGGTGAACAACCACATGTCTTCCTCCAGCACACGTGGCGTCGCCAGCCGCTGATTTCCACCTGACAGCGAGGCGTTTCACAGGGAGGGCGTTCGTTACGCCTGGCGGAACCAAGCGGGAAACTTCCCGTCTGAAAAATAAAGCCAACGAGGAAGTGTTTTAAACCTGCATTTTATTCAATATCCAGCAGTGGGAGACTCCACTGATTGCAAAAAAACAGCATGATGTTCATTTAGTAAATTACGGTCTCATTTACTGTAAAAATAGATGATAATGCAGTGTTAGCATATCGTCGTTGTCGGGTGGAAATCTCGTATGTCCAAAACATATTTGTCTTGTATTTATCATTTTTAAAATGATTTAAACTAGTGAAAACAGCCGATCTACAAGCACACCGCAAGTCGTTGTGTGCGTGCATGTAGATCGGCTGTTTTCGCTACTTTGATGGCCATGTGTGATGAAGTAGGGCTTTACTTTGCTTACTTACTTAAACTTGGAGATACAAGGTTTGTGCCCGACAGTGGCGATATACTTTATGTTGCTACCATGGACAACCACAGTGATAAGGATAGAGTCATGGCTGCACATACATACCCAGCTCCCCAGCACCCCAGACGGTGCTTTCCTGGTGAACAGACGCCCTGACCAAACTGAATGAGATGCTAGCAGGAGTGCATGGCATCTCATTTGAATTGGGGACCACCCCCCCCCCCGCCCCACACACACACTCAGACAAGCAATTGCAATCGTAGGCATTGCATTTAGTTTGACTCGGCTCCACTGATCAATATTGTGAAAATAGACGAACTACAAGCTCACAACGCCTCGCAACTTGCGTTGCATCTGGTTGTGAGCTCCTTGATCGGCTATTTTCACAACATTTGACTCTTTCTTGCGTAAAACTTGACAATGTGGCCAATTTCGTATTAAAAAGTCATTAAATTGTAACTTTAGAAATTCGCAGATACCCTGTAGGTATACACTTATAGGCTAATTGCGACCGTTAGGTCGCAGTTACTATCAAAACCTCCACTGGCTGTCAGTCCGTCACTTCACGTCATGTCACACTTTTGCCCTACTCATATCTCTGCCACCATTGCCCCTATCCATGCCAAACTTTGCACACACACTCCTTGGCTGCCAAACCACAACCTCCTCCCCTCATTTCTGACATGGCCCTCTTCTAGCGCCACCATGAGGCTGATTTTTACAAATCACATTTTTGGACACTGCTCCTACAGATTTTGCCCCAAAATCTCGCAAAGCAGTACACAGTATCTCTACAGTCATGTCATCAACATGGATCTGTCCCATTTCCCATATTCCCTCCTGATTGGCTATACATATGATTGCCTTCTAAAGTTTGTGTATGCGACCTGACTGTCGCTTATCTCCCGATCAGGGAGTCTTACTGGTGTGTGTTGGTTTGTTTACGGTTGAGTGATAAAACAATGTTGCACATTAAGCTAATCATCTGGCCAGATCTAAATTGTAACTTTAGAAATTCGCAGACACCCTGTATATATACAGGTACACTTATAGGCTAATTGCGACCGTCAGGTCGCAGTTACTATCAAAACCTCCACTGGCTGTCAGTCTGTCACTTCACGTCACGTCACACTTTTGCCCTACTCATATCTCTGCCACCATTGCCCCTATCCATGCCAAACTTTGCACACACACTCCTAGACTGCCAAACCACGACCTGACTGTCGCTTATCTCCCGATCAGGTAGTCTTACTGGTGTATGTTGGTTTGTTTACGGTTGAGTGATAAAACAATGTTGCACATTAAATCTGGGGACCTCCCAAAATAAATTAGGGGCCCCCTCTGGGGGTCCTGACCCCCCCTTTGGGAACCACTGGCTTAGTGGGTAGAGAGGGTGTCTGGTTATCAGAAGGTCATCGGTTCGCCTCCTGGCGCACCCATGTCTACTACGTGTCTATAAGTGTCTCTAAGCCAGTGACGGGGCACCCTGGGGTGCCGTGACGGCAGTCCAGGGGTGCCGCAAGATAATTTGATAATATTTGGAATTTATTTGGACACAAATATTTAGTATCAGTTTAAACTTGAAGTACAAAGTTATTTTCAGTCAGTTCTAACCAAAATGGCTATTATCTCAACGTTTTTGCGACCGTAGGTCGCATTTACTATCAAACCCTGCACAAAGTGTGAGTCCGTCAGTCCGTCAGTCTGTCTGTCACACCTCACACGTCACACTCTTGCCCTGCTCATATCTCCGCAACCGTTGCCCCGATCCATGCCAAATTTTGCACACACGTTCCTTACCTGCCAAACTACAACCTCCAAGGACCCTCGGAGCTCCAGGGACCCCCAGGTCCCTGGGGGACCCCCAGATGTAAAAAATGACCAAATGTGCTAAACTGACCAAATGACCACCCCAACGGGGCTGCTCACGGGGAATTCCCGGGGACCACCGACTCCTGGTGCTCCAGAACGGATGCAAAAGTGGTGGCGCCCCCAGTGGAGGACCCCCTACACTGCAGCTCACATAAAATGCCGTAACTCCAGCTAGGAGCGACCGGGACAGCCGGGGCCGGTACCTATTCGTCCGCCTTGCCGGCGCGGAGACCCCACCCCTCATTTCTCACATGGCCCTCTTCTAGCGCCACCATGAGGCCGATTCTTGCAAAACACATTTTTGGACAATGCTCCCACAATTTTTGCCCTAAAATCACGCAAATCGGTACACAGTATGTCTACACTCATCCCATCAACATGAATCTCTCCCATATAGCGCCACCTCCAGGCCGATTTTTAAAAACACATTTTTGGACACTGCTCCTACAGATTTTGCCCTAAAATCACGAAAATCACTACACAGTATGTCTACACTCATGTCATCAACATGGATCAGGAAGATTTTGGCAAAACACATTTTTGCCCTATTTGTGGAGATAAGTGACCTACGGTCGCTTATCTCCCGATTAGGGAGCCTTACTGGTCACTAAAATATCGTCACTGTCGGGCAGAAACCTCGTATTTCCAAGTTTCAAATGTGTACGTCTTTTGGCAAAGCAAAGCCATGCTTCATCATCATCAGACTGTCGCACAAAACTAGTGAAAACAGCCGATCGGTTTTGTAGATCGGTTTTGTAGATCGGCTGTTTTCACTAGTTTTGTACATTTTATAGATGATAAATACAAAACGAGCGATTTTGGACATACAAGGTTTCTACCCGACAACGACGATAAGGTGCTGGGAGTAAAAATTATAATGTAGGGGATCCTTGGATAAAAAAAAATATTTATGGGGTGCCCTGAGACCAAAAGGTTTGGGAACCCCTGCTCTAAGCAACCCCTAACTGCCCCGGTCCCCCAGAGCCCCATGAGCAGCCATCAGCTGGATGAAGCCGATGGCTGAACTAAACTTCCACCCAGGCTCAGCAGTGTTTGTTGGGCCCCCCCACCCCCCCACCCGTCCAAAGCTGGAGGAACCAAAGCCCCGTCTTCACGGCCGGTGGGCACGAACTTTACTGCTGCGCTCATTCTTAAACGTTAAAGATAAACAGATTCTTCAGGAATCTGCAGGAAAATTAAGCCAGTTAAATCATAGTGATCCATGCTAAAGGCCCATGGCTATCAGAACCGCAGGCGCTGCTAGAGTCGTTTTTATTCCTATCTTTCCGGTGCAATACGGCAGGGATGGAAGATGAATCCTTCTATCAGAGAGTGATTTATTTCCGATGCTGAGACGCTGAGGCCGCAGAAACGCGGAGGCATTCGTTATTGTCAAGGCAAAATGTTTTTTAAATAGATAAGGCTGAAACGTTCTGTGTGAGAGAGACACAGACCGCCAGAAGCCTCTGTTAACGCATGGTGGGACTGCGGTGCCATGAACCTCACCCACTACAACACCGAGTCACAACTGACATGTGCTGGTCACACTTAACACTCTCTAATGCAGGGCTGGGCAACTTTGATGATGGAAAGGGCCACTATATTTTCACACTCACTCCAGAGGGCCACATTGCATATTGTTACGTCCTATACTTTGTCATTCTAGTATCTCATACAAAAGAAGCAAAAATAGCAGATCTACAAGCTCAAAACGCATCGCAGTAGATCGGCTATTTTTGCTTCTTTTGGAATCCTGGATTATATTTGTTATTTTTTAATTGGAATCCTGAAATGTAACATTTTGATTTCATTTCAAACGCATTTAGTTATATAGTCATGTTAACTTTATGAACCTAAATACAAATACATTGGACATAAAAAAATGAATTGTAATACTACTATACTAGTCATTAAGCTACTAAAATAGACTGACGGAATTAAAGCAGGTCATGTTTGGAATTGTAACAGCTGAAATCAATAATATATTCAGTATTCCAGTATTAACCTGTGGGCCGTATTAAGTGAAGGTGGGGGCCGCATGTGGCCCCCGGGCCGCCAGTTGCCCATGTATGCAGGGGTAGGCAACCTTAGGCACGGGTGCCAACATTGGCACAGGGGAGGGTGATCACCGGCACACTGGCAGAAGTGTGAGAGAGGATTTTTATTTTAAAAACAAATCTTTTTTTAAACGTGGTCAATTAAATGAAGTTAGCTAATTTATATCAAATTACATCTTGCACAAAATTCTACATTCATTAAAACTTTGAACTTTGACTGGGGAGGGAGTCGGGGAGGTGGATTATTGCTCTGAGTCTAGTCTAATGATCTTTATATCAATGTCCTGCCAATTAAAATATGTAAAAGTATTTGTCATTAAAATGTATGTTGACATGGCATACCGACACTCTAGAAAATAAAAACATGGCACTTCATTTCAAAAAGGTTGCTGACCCCTGCTCTAATGAGTCAAAGATGATCCACTTACAGCCTATTTATTCAATATATCAAATTGTGCAAATAACTGATCTACAAGGCTGCAACGTGTTGTGTAGCCCCATATATAACCTCACCCGTCGCTGCATACTGTTGTGCTCCGAGATGAGGTCCTATGAAGATGTCTCCGTGGTGGGGGAGAACGCCTCCAACTTGTAGGTAGAAAACACCTTTCCCGAAATTGTATCCACAAAGTAAAGGTGGTTCCGAGCTCCCAGACTGTGATAACCTAACCAGGGTCCATAAAACATGAACCAGGGCACGAAACAACCGCTCAAATCGCTAGTTTTGTCAGCCGGTCTAATGTTTACAAGCCTGGAAGTTGCAGCCGGCATGGCAGCATTAGCGCCTCCTCTGGTCGAATGTTGCATACTGTGACAGTATGTGTGATGTGACACATTGCGAGCGTGTAGATCGGCTATTTTTGGCAACAAAGCTTTTTGTTTAAAAGGGAAAAAAAGGAGGGGACAGAGAATCGACCCCAACCTGCTCACAAGTCCAATGGGCAGGTTGGTGCCTGCATGTTTCCACCGCCATCGGTGTATGAATGGGTGAATGTCAAGTACATCGTAAGAGCTTTGGAGAAAAGCGCTGTATAAATGCTGTCCATTTTTCTGACACTGCTCTAATAGCCTCACACCGTTTTGCACGCACGCACGCACACACACACAAGGCTACCTTTTCAGAGGTTACAGTGACTAATGCTACAGTGTAGCTAATCTATACTATAATTTTGCGAATGTCTGAGTGAGTGTCTGTCTGTCTGTCTGTCTGTCACAGCGTTTCTCCTCAGTGGCTGGAGCAATTGATCTGAAATCGCATCACCATAAGCATATGAACACACCTGACATAACTGTGAAGCCCGTTTGTCACTTTCACAAATCGTATGCTGTATATTAGCATTTTTATGGTGTATCTACTATCTATTCTGCATGTAGCATGAGGCACATCTATTCTGCATCTAGCTTGAGGCAAAATGTTTAACCAGCTGTGTGTGTGTGTGTGTGTGTGTGTGTGTGTGTGTGTGTGTGTGTGTGTGTGTGTGTGTGTGTGTGTGTGTGTGTGTGCAGGCAGGCGGGTGTGTGTGCAGGCGGGTGGGCGGGCGGGCTGGGGGGGGGGGGGAAGGGGGGACAGTATCTCTGTAGCCATTAAACGAAACGGGTTTCTTACATTGATGCTCCTACATCATGCAAGCACCAGTTAAAGTTACTTTCCATCCCTCATATACTGTGTGCAGAGTGCACATCCCATAACCCACACACTGCACATCATTTTGGAGCTCATATCTTTGAACGGGTAAGGGCTAGTGCTATTAATTCTACATTTGTAGTTGTCATGTTTGTCATAATGCTAATTTACTCACTGGTGGTGGATGCCTTTATTTACGGAGGCTACTACTCAAACTTTCATAATTATGCAACCAAACATGGGAAATTCAATTAATAGATCAATATCCTCAACAATTGTGATGAAATTAACCTTTTCAGCGGAACTGAATAAAACCACAATGATTCAAAGGCACTGCAGACGATCAGTCCCAGAAGAGTTTCATAAACCAGTAAGACTCCCTAATCGGGGGAGATAATCGACCGTCATGTCGCAGCGTGATTTTAGGGCAAAATCTGTAGGAGCAGTGTCCAAGAATGTGTTTGAAAACAATCGGCCTGATGGTGGCACTATATGGGACAGATCCATGTTGATGACATGAGTGTAGACATGTATACTGTGTACCGATTTGCATGATTTTAGTTCAAAATCTGTAGGAGTAGTGTCCAAAAATGTGTTTTAAAAGATCGGCCAGAAGGTGGCGCTAAATGGGACAGATCCATGTTGATGACATGAGGGTAGCCATACTGTGTACCGATTTGTGTGATTTTAGGGCAAAAATTGTAGGAGCAGTGTCCATAAATGTGTTTTGCAAGAATCGGCCTCATGGTGGCGCTAGATGAGGGTCATGTGAGAATTGGTTTGGCAGGAAAGGAGTGTGTATGCAAAATTTGGCATGGATCAGGGCAACGGTTGCGGAGATATGAGCAGGCGGGCACGTGTGACGTGTGACTGACAGACGGACGGACGGACAGACGGACAGACAGCCGGTGGAGGTTTTGATAGTAGGTGCGACCTGGCGGTCGCAACAACGCCCTATTTGATATATGTTTTTAAATACATGACAATGTCACGCAAAAGTAGCGAAAATAGCTGTTCTGCAAACTCACAGCGTGTCATGAGCGTGTGTAGATTGCCAGGTTGAAAGTAGTTCAATCTGTCTGCGTGGGATTAATCAATGACAGGTATTAACAACTAGTGACTAAACAACAATACTGGAATCATCGTTTCACAGGTTATTTTTTCCACCTCCTGAAAAGTAACAGTTTTGGGCAAACAGCATTGAAACAAATAATTGGAATTGTACGGGGAAACATGCCAGCTCTCACAGATGGGTGAGGATACTGGCAGCTTGGAGGGTGTTATCACTAGATTTACTATTTTAGACATGTTATGTGCAGCGGGGAAGTAACTAATTACAAGTTTCTTATTATTATCTTTTACACATTTTTTATTCATTATTAGTATTGTTGTTGTGATAAATAGCAACAGAACAAAGACAAACAATGCGTAAGCGTAGATCTAAAGGGGAGAACTGGGAACATAACAAGGCCAAAACAAATCAGAACAGAGCAGAGGAAAACAAATGAGAAGCAAACAAGTCAAACATTTGATCAGTGGCGTCAGTTCAGAAAAAGCTAAGGTATGGCAACATGACTGGTGTCTTGCACGCGCGTGAAGGCGCGCGTGCAAGACACCAGTCATGTTGCCATACCTTAGTTAGCAACAGGCATGATACATTTATTTTAAGAAGTACATTCTATTTTTTCCCCTGTTTCCCCTGTTTCTACGGTTTATTGGGCTGGATATTGCAGCCTGGAACGGTTGTTCAAGTGCAGCTAAAACTTGGCATGTTAGTAAACGTGCCACAATACCTTGTTAAAGTGACCATTTTGTTACATTTAGCATTTGTAGTTATTTTATTGTAATTTAACAACATAATAACCAGAACAGATAGACAAAGAGACATTCATGGATTGTATATTTAAAAGTAACTTTTATTTTCCCCTCTGGACCCAGGGTATGACAGCTGCATAGACGCCCCTGCATTTGATCAAACATGAGCTTGAGATGACAATTACAATTACTGTAGATATTGAGAGATTTATGAGTTGATACATGGGGGTCCACCCATATTTTAGTGGCCCTCGCCATCATCAAAGTTGCCCACCCCATAAGCGAATAAATAATCAAATTACTTCCCTGACTAAACCATTTTGCTCTTTGGGGAGCATAGGTAATTCATGAACTTTTTTCCAGCTGGTTTGGTATTTACCTGGTAAATCTCTCTTAGTACCTACCTCTTCATTCTGGCTTCTCTCCTGGCAGTGCGGCTGCTCTGCTTGCTCTCGGCTGCTGCTGATGTTTTTCAATCCCACCGCCTCCCCAGCATCCACCTGTAGGCCCTTTGGGGGTCTTAATTCATTCCCTGTAATTCTATTTGGTATATAACTTATCTAAAATGTTTATGCTTACAGGGAATGGATAGAGACAGAGTCCTGACACCAAATGCTTCATATATCATGCTCAGTAGAATGCTCAATAAAATATTATTCTAAATTCAACCCAAACGTTGTCTGACTGAAAATAGCAATTGCACTTTCTCTTAACCACTTCTGGGATTCTACGGTTCAGGTAGTTACATTCATTCTACCACTAAACTATTCAACCTACTTTTAGAAAGGCAAGATTAAGAATTACAGAGTAGCCTGAATTACTGCTCTTACAACACAATCAGGAAACAGGTTCCATTTAAGTCTGCTTTGAACCTCTTTTCCCTCATAAAATATGACCATCACCACTTTGGACAGCATCTCTGAACTGGAAGGGAGTGGATGACGTATTCATATAGAAATGATTGAATGGTAAATGGGCTGCATTTATAATAGTCCCTTTCTAGTCTTTCTTTTCTAACCCTTCAAAGTGCTTACAATGTACTTCATATTCACCTATTCACACACACACACGCGCGCGTGTGCGTTCACACACGGATGGTGGAGGAAACCGATACTCCAACCTGTTCATTTGGGAGCAGTTAGGCGTTCCGTGTCTTGCTCAAGGACACTTGGACTCGTGCCAGGAGGATCAGGGGGATTGAAGACGGTCACTCTACCTCCTGAGCCACTAGTGTCAGCCCTGGTGACAGTCAGGATGCCACATTGGCCCAAGACAGTGTTGTTTTTGACATCAAATTTTGATTTTGTTTTCGTTATAGTCTTTTGAATAAAATGTATTTTAGTTTTAGTCATAATTTAGTCACCTGAAAGGTTTTAGTTTTAGTCTCATTTTAGTCGACTAAATGTCATAACATTTTAGGCGACTAAATTGATTTAGTCAACCGTAGAATTGTATGTTGGCAGGCCTTGATGGCATCGTAATGAATGATTTTACACTTGGTTCACAACGCTCACAAAGCTCACAACGCGCCGCAGCGCGACGCGTTGTGAGTTTGTAGATCTGCTATTTTCAGCACCGAACACCTGAGAGCAACCAAACATAAAATGACTATCTTCTCCACACAACGCGCGACGCGTTGTGAGCTTGTAGATCTGCTATTGTCAGCACGCAACACCTGAGAGCAACCAAACATAAAATGACTATCTTCTCCACTAGTCCCTCGTTTTACTCTAGTTTTTATCTTGTTGACGAAATTGTCAATATATTTTTAGTCATCACAGCTTAGTTTTTATTTTGTTTTTATTTTGTTTTCGTCAGTGAAAAAAATGGAGTCGACAAACATTTTTTGTCATAGTTTTAGTCGACGAAATCAACACTGGCCCTTAAAGCCCTTTCATGTTTCATGGTGTAACTCAGTGGTTCCCAAACCTTTCAGGTTGAGACCCAAAAAAGAGATTAGATTTTTGCCCGGGACCCATAGTGAAATTAGTAGATCTACAAGCACGCAACGCGTCGCTTCGTGCCGGGTTGAAAGATTATAGATCGTCTATTTTCACTACTCAGGGGAAACCTAGAGTAGAATCTTACTCACCTTGTCGCTGGGGCAACAAAGCACGGTACAAAATTACCTTACACTTACTGGCCACCTGTAAAGAAAGAAATACCATACTCACCCATACATACCCTGAAACCTGTGGAAAAAGAAATGATTAGACCTACCTCATACTCACCGCAACCCTGTGGAAAGAAAAACCCTGACTAAATCCCTTTACCTACCTCGAACCTGGGCTAAGAGGAAAGATTTTGCATTATTCCATTTGAGTTTGCCATACTTACGTTACATTTTGCCTGCCTGTCAAAGAAAATGTAATAAATAAAACGCTTGATTTTGTTGTCTTGTGTCCTGGTTTGGTTCAGCCTCTAGGCTACATACTACTTCGTAATTATTGCAATTTCTTATTCATGGAATTTCTTCGAACTAGTCTTGCGAGTCAGACTGTTGCCTGAGCCTCCCACAATTTTAAAATATTTCTCTCTTATTATTATTTGAAAATGTGGCCAATGTTTGACAATTTTTTTATTATATAGTTTGTTGATTACTCTCTTAAAAGTCCTTAAATTGTCACTTCACTGTCATCAGGGATATACAAGCTCACAGCACGGCACCGAGTGTTGCGCTGCGAGTTTGTAGATCTGCTATTTTTGAAAAATCGTGAAAATGTGTTTTTGAATATTTAAAATCCTTCTAAGGTTTTTTTTTTTTTTAAATGTTTCTATGTCAGTGGTCCTCAAACTTTTTCATGTGAAGGACCCCGAAAATGATATGTATTTGGCCACGGACCCCCATCTCAAAATATTTAGTTCCAGGGACCCCCCACCAGAAGCAACATTTTAGTTACAAATGTTTGCTTAAAAAATACATATATTCAAAGATTTGCACACATTTTCACGACTTTTCAAAAATAGCAGATCTACAAGCTTGCCGCGCGGCACTCGGTGCCGCGCTGTGAGCTTGTAGATCTGCTATTTTTCAATAGCTAAAGTATAAAATAATTAAGGCCCCTCCACCTTGGGCCCTGGTAACTCAGTCCCACTTTCCCATCCCCTTGTGACGTCCCTGCAGACATGCATGCCGCACTGCATGCCGCACATCCTTCTGGCTGGCAGCTGCTCAGTCTGCCATCGCCGTTTGACAACGTGTTTCATAAATCGCCCAGTCTTTGTCTGCACTTTATGTCCCCGCTGATGATTTTACAAGGCAATCCGATAAAGCCTACAGTATAGACTAGTTTATTGAGATTATAGATTAGCTCAACGTTTGAATCCATTTAGAGAAAAGAGTATTGATTAGAATCTGTCTAAGCTATGCTGTATGAAGACTCTTGAAGAGCATATATATATATACTGTATATATATATATATATATATATATATATATATATATATATATATATATATATATATATATATATAGTCATTCCCCCCGGTCTGAAATAAAGTACAAATTGCCTATACTGTATGGATTTTTCAGTTTGTACAAATTACATTGGCTATTAGTGGTCCAGTCTGAATCGTAAAACATACTCATCACAAAAATCATCTTGAACTGTATAATAATCTCCAAATTAGTTTTATGAGTATTTTCACCCTGCAGCAGCAATAGTGTGAAAATTAAACATTCCCTATGATATGGTTCTTGTGGAAGTTGTACAGGCCTATTTAGATTCTGTCAAAGATCGTCTGAGATCGTCTTATTTCCAGTAAAATCCTCCTGGAGTGTGGAATACTTGTTGTATGGCTTACATTTTTAGGAAACAGCCGTTCATAAGTCTAGAAGTTGGTTCCCAGACTGGGGGGTCGGGACCCCCAGGGGGGTCCCCACATTATTTTGGGGGTTCTCCAGATGATTGGCTTGAAATAGTGCAACATTGTTTAGTTTTTTTGTACTCAACAGAAAACAAACCAGCATACAGTGTATCTGCACTAAAGTTACAAATGACTTTTAAGAGCTTGTTAATACCACATTGGAGAAATTGGCAAATATTACTTAAGAAAGTCAAGGCAATTTTCTTACGTAGAAAGAGGCAAACATTTTGAACGGACAACGCCTCGCCAGTTTGACTATTTTCACAATATTCATGTGTTGAACCGAGTCAGACTAAATGTAATGCCTACGTTTTCAAGGGTGGCGGGTCCGCAGTTGAACTTTAGTCTGCTTCAGCTGAGGCCATGAAAATAACGGTGAAATTACACTGAGAGTAGATTTTGCTAGCCTGGAGACGAATCTGCCACAGCAAATGTGCTATATATACAATAGCCCTAAGCAAATGACCCCAAAATTGATATGTATTTGCCCCCCATCTGCCAATATTTTGTGCCAGGATTCCAGGAACACCACAAAAGGAAATGTGTCATTTTTTCATCCCTCTTTTTTTCCCTTTTTATAGGCAAAAGTGTTTCAACTGTTCCTCATTTTGCTGGGGACCCCCTTGGAACCCCCTCAAGGACCCGTTGGGGTCCCCAGACCCCGCTTTGAGGAACCACTGCGCTAGAGAACCAACTTGGGGGGGGGGGGGGGGGGGGGGGGGGGGGGCGGTGACTTGGCCCTGCGTGTGTGAGCCCCACTCACTGAGCAATAAGCAGCATTAGCGCATTACGTACACATGATTACGTGGCCACTTCCTCCGTGAATGAGTCTCATCAGAAGTCACTGAAGAAGCCACTGAGTGTGTAATTGTTTCCCATTAGGGGAAATGGCTGCCACCGATTCCCATCTCGCTGTGGCGGATGTGTTTGCTGACGAATGCTCAGTGTCCACTCACCGGAGCAGGCTCATCTCTCCGCGGTCGCTGATGGAATTGCTCAGGACCTCCGAAAGGCACTGGAGCAGGTTTTTTTTTTGGGGGGGGTGAGGGGGGAGGAGGGAGGGAACTGCCACCCTTGTAGCGGTGCAGAGGGTGCTTGTGTTGATTAATTGAGGTGCCACACAACTGTAAACATCGTCATCAGTTATACTGTACATGCCAGGTCTACTTCATTGGAGTGCCATTATAGTTCAAAACTATAGACTGCACTCTGTCGAGGTCGAGGTGCCAACTTGGGCCTTTCGCAATCATGGCCATGTATGGCCTATTGTGCCTTATTATTAGTGTGGTTGCCCAACAGGGCAACACATTATAGTCCTGGGGAAACTCTATAGACTTCTAGGGTAAGGGTGCATGGGCGATATGGAAAAATACGATTTTATCACGATTCTTTTTCACGTTGGTTTTTATGGTTATTTTTCCAATTACTTGACAAAAGCTAGACTCTCTAGGTTCCTTTTGGGAGGTCTAAATTGAACTTTACAAGTATGTGGGGACCTTGACATTTTAAAGTTTGAGAACTACTGCATCTTTGTAGTTTATATACAGTATAAGGTAGCACCATAGTGTATATAAGAGAGTTACGTCACGCTTTGAACTCGCCGCAGACCGGAAGTGGCGTCGCATGGAGCCTGTTCTCATTCTTATCGAGGCTCTGCTGCTCTCCTGCCCGTCCGCCCCCACTATAGCCGAGGTATTTTCAATCACTGGTAAGTAGACGAAATCACGTCTTTTTCACCCTTTTAACGCATTCACGGGCCTCTCGTGAATGTGTGAATGCGTGAATGCGTTAAAAGGGTGAAAAAGACGTGATTTCGTCTACTTACCAGTGATTGAAAATACCTCGGCTATAGTGGAGGCGGACGGGCAGGAGAGCAGCAGAGGCTAGCTAGGAATGAGAACAGGCTCCATGCGTGCGCAAGTGCGCATGCGTAAGCTTCCCACCATAGAGTAAATAGGCTTTCCACGCTTACTATGGGAGTCGACGTAAGTGACGTAACTCTCTTAAGCCCCGTTTTCACTGAGTCAAACTTCTGGAAGTTTTTTCCAAAATGACGGCAATTTTGAAATTCACGCCATGTGAAAACGGCCACTTATTTTGTCTTCCGTGAGTTTTGGTGTCCCAAACGTGACGGGAAAATACCTAGTAATTTTTGCCTAAAGTCCCGGCAGAATAGAAATATCCCCACAGTGAAAACGGCATACCGTGATTTTTACTTTTTTCGGACAAGCAGGTGCACGCAAGGAGCCAATATTAACAGTTAAAGCATTGTAATTGGGATTGAAAGCTTCAGAATCCATATTGCATTCGAATGTTAAGCCAGCCAAACACAGAAGACAGACGTCGAGAAATGCAAGCTTAATGCTAGATCAATGCATGGTTCAAAATTATTCTATAGCCTATTTGTAATTAAGCTGTGTGGGTTTTGATACAAGTCCGCTCTGGAGACAGGAGCGCGATGCGCTCGTAATGTGATAAAAGCTGGAATCTTTACCAACTTTTTTTACGGTGCTATAGCCTATTTTTTGTATGAGTGAGACACAATGCGCTCATTTGGCCTATGCTGTGATGAAAGTTGGAAGCTACCAACTCAAAGAGCGGCATCATTCATTAGTTAATAGTTTCTCGTCGTAAAGTGTTTTACTGAGCAGCGAGCGAGTGGATGACCAGCATCCATCGGTGACGCGTGAAGAAAAAAAAACAAGCCCACAATCCCACATGTGCAACACGTTGCATAAGCGATCCTTTCAAGGTTCACATGTGTTGTTTCATGAAGAATATTTCTTGTAACTTGTTAAATCCATTGGTGAGAGAGAAAAGGAGAGACGAACAGACGTGACTCGCTGCTGCTTTAGCAAGCGACCAAGCGTCCAGACGCAGACGGTGTGGTAAGCACTGATTGCCATGTTTGCTAATTATAAGCGACTATGGTCTTGATTTCCGTAAAGTTGCTTGTATGTATTGATCGTTCTGGCTGCTTTTTATTTGTTGAGATCTTTTAGATCGGTAATTGTCAAGTAGCTGATGTGGCGATGCTTATAGTTTTAAATTGCTTTTGTGGCCTAGATAATATCACTTTTTGGGGCTTATTTTCGTACACCTGGTTGCTTATTTCTCTCGCAAAGTCTGGCAACACGGATTTTCATTCCGTGACGGTTTAGTAGTGAAAACGATGTATTTTATGGCGATGCCAGCATTTTTGCTCATGTGAAAACACCCAAAAAACAAAACTCGCGGCAAATTGAAAAAGATTATGCTAATTATTTTGCAGGAAAAATTCCGGAACTGTAGTGAAAACATGCCATTATATACACTCCAGAGTTGTAGAAGAGAGAGTTACGTCACTTACGTCGACTCCCATAGTAAGCGTGAAAAGCCTATTTACTCTATGGTGGGAAGCTAACTTAGCCTAGCTTACTGGAGCCTGTTCTCATTCCTAGCGAGCCTCTGCCCCGTCCGCCCCCATTCATTTTTCACTCGCTGGTAAGTAGACTAAATCACGTCTTTTTCACTCTTTTAAAAATGGTATCTACCTTAGAGAGGCCCGTGAATGCGTTACAATGGTGAAAAAGACGTGATTTGGTCTACTTCCAGCGAGTTTAAATGACTCGGCTAGAATGGGGGGCGGACGGGGCAGAGGCTCGCTAGGAATGAGAACGGCTCCATGCGAAGCCACTTCCGGTCTGCGGCGAGTTCAAAGCGTGACGCCACTCTCTTATATATCGCTCTGATACACTCTGGGTAGCACTTGTTGTTGGCGTCACCAAGACTGCTGGTCCCTCATTGGCTGTTGATGGTGACGTCACCAAGAATGCTGGTCCCTGATTGGCTACAGGCCTAAACACAGACAGATACGCCACCGAACGCAGTATGCATACTCTGCTGCTGCAAGTATAACGATATACTGTATGTGTGTGACTGTGTGGCGCCAATGAACTGCAGCGGCGAATGAGGTGTCTAGCTTTTTATATCTGTGGGCAGCACTGTCATATTGAAGGTGCAATGTGCATAAACGTGGTCTTCCTTGAGACACATACAGTGTTTTGTCTTGGAAAAGGCAAACAACACAGGTCAGCACTGAGTTTGTGATCTTTTTCTGTCCGCAAAACTCAATATTGGTTTATTGTCATCAATTAACAGGAAGTCCAAATACTTGTATTTGTTTTTCCTCCAACACACTAACAGGATTCTCTTCCCCTATTTGCATGTACTACCAAATTGTACTCCCCAAATTATTTGGGGGCCCCCAGATGAATAGCTTAATGTGCAACATTGTTTTCTCAACAGCTATCAAACCAGCATACAGTACAAGTGTAGGCTATACAGGAGATATGCAAATTTTTCTTAATAATTTATGACCTTTAAGACCTTTTTAAAATTCCAAATTGGCCAAATTGTCAAATAATACTTAAGAAAGAGGCACACATTGTCAAACGGCCAATCTACAAGCTGACAGCTTGTAGTTCGTCTTTTCTCACAATATTTATCTGCGGAAATTATATACGTAATGCCTACAATTCCAAATGCTTGTCAAGTATGGTTATTTTGGGGGGTGTCGCGGCCTGAAAGGTTTGGGAACCCTTTCAGGCTACTAGGGGTGTGATGATGATGTCACTGTAGCTAAAAAGAATGAGCCAGGACAGCATCATCATCAGAGCTCTCTCCTTCTCCCACGTATGCAGAGGACTGCACTGCAGTGGTGAATAATTGTTAGTGAGTGTGTGTGTGTGTGTGTGTGTGTGTGTGTGTGTGTGTGTGTGTGTGTGTGTGTGTGTGTGTGTGTGTGTGTGTGTGTCCTTGTGAAGGTGTTGTAAATTGGATAGCTTACACTGCAAATTACTGGGCAGGTCAGGAGTTCAGGAGAGGCCAGCCGTGTCAAGTGAGAGACTTTGGGATGAGGTGGAGAGAGAGAGAGAGAGAGAGAGAGAGAGAGAGAGAGAGAGAGAGAGAGAGAGAGAGAGAGAGAGAGAGAGAGAGAGAGCATTGCAGAAGTTATTAATGGGGTGTCTGAGGATGGCAAGACTCAGTAGCCTATTATGGTGATGAGCTAATAATGGTAGTGGCAGTGGTGGCCCTGCTGGCTCATTCCTTTTACGCTGCCGCCATCTAGAGGACAAACTGGTTAACAACAACACAGATCTATAGGCATTCATATTATATAGGATCCTTTTATTTGGAGAAAATTAAGGAGGGAACTCGATTCAAATGTAATCACACATCAATCAATTCCTTGTCTAAAAGGCTAATTATAAGACAACAATATAAAAAAATAGATATGAGAGCAGCTGCACTGTTCTACTTCCTCTGTCTAGCTGTGCTCATGAAGTCCATATAATGGATCACTGGCTCTCAAAGTGTTGAGGGGATTATGTCTTTAAAATGTTCTGGGGACCCTTTAATCTTCATCTTCAAATATCTTCAACATCCACTGGAACACACTGATGCTTAATACTTATCTTTTTTTTTCATTTTTTTTTTTTCAAAATTTTATCCCACGATTTCTTACAACCCATTTTTTCCACTCAATTGCTAAGTGTAATCCTGGGCACGGTCCTTCTGCCAACCTGGGGAGAGCCACGAACTGCGCTCATGCTTCCTTCAATGCGCGAGGGGTCCAAGCCGTTTCTTTTCACCTGACAGGGGGGAGCTTCCCCGGTGGGACGTATAACGCGTGGAAGGAACACGTTATTCCAACTGTTCCTTTCCCCTCCATCAGGCGGTCCATACGGGACACGGGGAGAACATGCAAACCCCGCACATCAGAAAGGACATTTTGCCAACCCCACCTATAGGTTATGGGCACTGGTGACGCGGAGGAGAGAACACGCGACGCCCCAAGCACCCACAGTGTCCCCGGTGGGATCTTCTAGGTGACAGCGCTACTGACTGCGCCACCGTGTCCCCTATTATCTGTTTTTCAGCGGTGCTCCTGGAACAGGAGCCAATGGCTTTGTCCGGTTCCCAGACTGGAGGGAAAAATGTGTAAAAAAATGTCCAGGCCCTAACTGAAGCATGGCCTACATAATGGATATGGCCTAGATGCTTGAACCATACGTACCTACCAGAACCCTTAGATCAGAGGTCTTCAACAAGGGGTCCAGAGTTACTACAGGGGGTCCTCCAAATCTTTGAGTGATAGAAACTTTTGATAGAAACTTTTATATTAACCACTTGAACCCTATAGCGTCCATATTCGGAGAACTTCAGCCAAAAATAGCAGATCTACAAGCTCACAATGCCTCACACTGCGAGGCGTTGTGAGCTTGTAGATTGGTTATTTTTGGCAAGGAGCTTTGGTGTAGAGGGGAAAAAGAGCAGACTAAGTACAGAGTGAAAGGTCAAGTTTATTAAATATTGATGGTTCAAGACAAATTTTAAAACACAAATTGCCATGAATCAAAAATACTCTGATGATTGTGCTGCCAAACGATGAAACTATATGGAATCTATGAAAAGGTTGTGGGGGTCCCTGCTTCATCTCTCTCTCAAGAAAGGGGTCCTCGGCCTGAAAACGTTGAAGACCCCTGCCTTAGATCTTCTGACAAAGGTCTCCTCACTGAATACTGGATTAATTCTAAATCAGGTTATGGTGCTTTCAGTCACTATGGTCCCGCTCTGTGGAATTCAATACCAGCTGATCTAAGGTCTGTTACAACAGTGTCTTCTTTTAAAAGCAAACTAAAGACCCACCTATTCTCACCAGCCTTTACCTAGGTTTGGAATGTATTGCTTAAGGCCCATTCCCACTGGGCCAGATAACAGATAAAAAAATCTATTTCTCCAGATATTTTCCCATTCAAGTGGAAGGTAGATACAGAAAAAAATATACAGTATATATCTGTGACAGATATTTTTTCTTTTTGAGTGGTGCTAACCGCTCCTATAGACGCTTTTTTACCAAAACCATGATGTCACAAATGATGATGACACAAGTCCGTTAGACCAATGAAACACTTCGATTCTGTTGATCTGTCCATGATGTCATAGTCACATAGGCACCCGATTGGTTAACTCTGATTTAGAACGCGTTTAGGCCGCCTAATTACGTCATAAAGAATTATTGATAGATAGATAGATAGATAGATACCTTTATTATCCCAAGGGGGAAAAATTGTTGCCCAGAGGCAGCACAGCAGTATAGGTTATTTACAAAGTTACAGAGAAGTATGAAAAAGATAAAAAGAAAAAACAAGAACAGAGTACAGAGTACAGAGTACAGTAAGTACAGTAAGAGCAAGGTACAACAGGAAAGGGAACGAATAATATAAAGTGTCTTAAAGCACGACCATCAAAAAATAATACAGTGCCCAAATCAAAGGAAAGGGAACGAATAATATAAAGTGTCTTAAAGCACGACCATCAAAAAATAATACAGTGCCCAAATCAAAGTGACCATTGAGCGGTGCTAACCTTGAATTTCAAAATTTTATTAGATGAATATTCACTTATAAGCGATAACATAACCACACTTTTAGACAGACTGTGGAAAATGTTACAGGTTATAAATGATACAAGTTTAAAATACAAATAAACACAATATCCACTGGTTATCCACTGATTGCCCAGTTCTTCGGGCTCTTCGGGCCTAGCTCTTCTTGAAAGATTCAGTCAAGTCAGTGGTCTTGAACATAGCTGACAGCTGTTGTACTTGGCTCAGGCTGACAGCTGTTGTACTTGGTTGTACAGTTGTTGCTGCAAGGTCTGTGGTTCCAAAAAATTTAAAATACAAATAAACAGCTTTTGGAAAAAAGAATTATGCTGTCACTAATGAGGGTAACATTAGAAAGAGAGAGTGATATCTTCTAAGACAGTTTCTGTATAGCCTTCATAGTGATCTGCTTGAACAGGTTCCAATTCTCTTGTATTCCTCTGTACAGGTGGGTCTCTCCTTAGGTCCTCTGTACAGGTGGGTCTCTCCTTGGGTCCTTGTATAAAGGTAGGCTCTGTTGACGCACTAATATAATGCATCTATTCAATATTCTTCTATGAGTCTCGGTATCTGAATCTATCTCTAGATGTCTCTGTAAATGTGTATACTACTATATTCTTCTGTATATAGCAAATTTATAACTAAATATGACGTCATGCCGTGACGTGACGTATCATGCTCGTTTCCTCGACAACACTGCCCCCATGAATCCGATAACATGAGGATTCACAACGTATGTTAGAGGTAACGAATGTTTCTTCTTCACGTCTCCTAGTCCTGTTGCGTGGATCTGATGTGAATTATTCCGTTTGGGACCTTCTAAGTCTATGCTACTTCGCTCTTCCTTGAAGCGGATTATAAGGTTGTGGTGGAGTGGAGCTATGATGGGTCTACTCTATGCTGATGAGATTACATATCTTCAAGACGCTAGAAATATTGTGGTAATGTAGAATTCATCTTTGAGGTCTTGAATGTCATGTTGAACTATGAAGGTTGATAAGTACATCACATTTCCGTATGCTACGTGAACACATCACATTGTGACTAAGCTATGTAGGTACATTGCGAAGAAAAGGCTTGAAAATCAAAGTTCACAGTATATCATACTCCCTAAATATTTCTGCACCGCTCACTTCGCACGGGTGCGATTTTTTAAGAGTAGGCTACTTTTTCCACCACTGCACTGCCAATAAACAAGATGCGGCCTAGGCATTTAAACCTGCTGCCTAAAGCAAGGTGCGTGTGTACTACAATTGCCTTCAAGAATGAAAAGCACAAAAATAAAAACAAAATAATATTGGACAACACAGTATTTTAACTCTAAATATTGCCACACACCTCACTCCAACAATAAACTAGTTTTATGGTCCCTATTGCGTTTTACAGAAAGTGTGTATACAGAAATATATGATAATAATAATTATAATAATTTAAAAAAGGCCTATTAACCCATTTAGTGCTCCAGACATGAACGGGTTAAATGTCCAGCGTGCCTCTCGCAGGGCTCCATACGCTCCATTGTCTTATTTTGAAGGCCAGAAGTCCATTGCGTAAACACTTCCGGGTTGACGTCATGACGTCATTCAACGGGAGCGGTCGTCACCCCATGCGGTTTCTAAAATGGCCGATCGATGCCTTTGTTATTATGTTTTTGTAGCGAGAATCTAATGCCATCATTGGCTTTAAAAGTGTTGTTTGGAGAAAATGGACATTAAAGATGAGATTCCCCGTCGGCCTCCATGTTATGGGATTACTATTTTGTGCACGTGGATCCGTGATGATGATGAATCGGCGAGGCCGATCGTGCCAGGACCTTCCGCCGGGCTAACCGGCGTTACTCTATATACAGTATTTTAAGCGAGTATACTCGGGATCGGCACTCTAAATACTTGAGTATTTTTCACGAGTATACTCGGGATCGGCTACAAATGAGTTAAGGGGGCACGGTGGCGCAGTCAGTAGTGCTGTCGCCTCACAGCTAGAAGGTCCTGGGTTCGATTCCCGCCGGGGTGACACTGTGGGTGCTGGGGGCGTGTTCCCTCCTCCGCGTCATCAGTGCCCACACCCTAGGTGGGGTTGGCAAAAGGGCCTTTCGGTGTGGAGTTTGCATGTTCTCCCCGTGCAACCTAGGGTAGATACCCTCACAAAAACATGCAGTAATCCTGGTCTCTATAAAGCCTCCCCCTGGCCAGCCGGGGCGCCTGATGGAGGGGAACGGAACTGGTTGGAATAACGTGTTCCTTCCACGCGCTACGTCCAACCGGGGAAGCTCCCCCTGTCAGGTGATAAGAAGCGGCCTGCTCACTCCTCATGCATTGAAGGAAGCATGAGCTCAGTTCGGGGCCCTCCCCAGGTTGGCAGAGGGAGAGTAGAGCCCAGGATTACAGCTTAGGCAATTGGCACCGGGTGAAAAAATGGGTTACAAAAATCTTGGGATAAAAATTTAAGGTAAAAAAAAAAAAGGCCTATTAAATCCAAGGGCCCCCATTGGCTCAGGGCCCCTGCACGTGCACACCTTGCGCAAGCCATAATCCATGCCTGGAAGTTGACGAGTGTTTTTTTTCTTTTTTTTTAAGGGTAACTGTTGTATAATAGCAATATTACACTTGATGGTTGTGCTTTATCGTGGTTATTGGCACGGCAGCCTTGCTGCAGGAACGAGGCGGAGTTCCGTAGGCAGGGCTGAAGATAATGCACACCCTCTTGTGTGTTAATATTGCTTAATTATTCAGACAAACAGCAAATTGAATGCACTATCAATGGAGGTTTGAATCATATCAATGTATTACAAAAACACTAATTGCCAATCATTGTTTGACAATCATTCAACACTGCAACAGGGCGTAAAGCAAATACAACTTTATTGTCATTTGTAGCTTTTAATATGGCCTTATGGCAAAGCAGTTGAACAACAACGATCACTCCAGTCTGTTATGTGCAAGAGCTTCTTACTTAACCAATGTAAACAACACACAGACCACGTGATAACCTATGAGTCACCATCATTACACTCTATTGTTTTTCCACAGACACAACAATGACAGACTCACCTTTAATGACAATGAGCCACTAGACTGCATGTGCCTGTGGCCTCCCCTCATTGAGCTTTCAGGCCTACTCCGGTTAGACATTGCCCTCTTGTGGTTAGAAGCGTCAACAACTCCTATGTAAGATATAGACAAAAAAGAAAAAGAAAAAACATTTCTGTCGACTCAACTGTAAACACAAATAACAGTTTCTTAAAGTTTAAGAAGACTTAAGACTTCCTGTTGCCATTTCAATTATGTCTTTTTATAATAATTATAATAATAATTCATGCGCAAATAAATGTCCCCATCTTATGTAAGCCTCATATCCCCCCCAACAAAAATAGCAGTTTGTTTGGATGATGGACAGACAGACAGACAGACAGACAGACAGACAGACAGACAGACAGACAGACAGACAGACAGACAGACAGACATAGGGAGAGGGATCTCCATATATGGGCATAAAATAAAACATATGTTAATTAGTAAAGCCAAGCAGGGCCTTGGCGAGATAGGGCCTGGGTGTGATGCCTGGGGATCTCCATATATGGGCATAAGGGGGTACCCTAACACGACATCATCTGGGAATGCCCATACTGTATATGGACATTTTATTTATTGTATCCTTTATAAATATATATCCATATATAAACATTTTCGGGGAAGGTAGGGTGTCAATCAGAGTAAAGTAGGCTCTTGGGCCAGTTATAGGGCCTGGGATTGAAGACATCAGAAATCTCCATGCTATGGGGATAAAAGGGATTTTGTTTCTGGGAATGCCCATTATGGACTTTTTATTTAATTGTATCCTTTATTAATAATAATATGTATCCATATACATACAATAGGCCTATATATTGTGCCCATATATGGAGATCCCTATATCTGAATCAGCCACACAGATATGGGCCATCTGGCCAGTGATATATATCGATGACATCAGGAATCTTCATATATGGGCATAATAGGGATTCTGTGGGATACCCATATATGGACTTTTACATAGGTGATGTCACCTGTGATATCACCTGTGATGTGACAAGGGAACCAACCCATTTAGACATTTCTCATGGTACTGTGTTCTATTCGTTCAATGTTATATAAGATACATAAATGGTTTCCTGTGGAAATAAGCTTAGTCTTTTCTATGATCTCCTTTTAGTTGACCTTGTACCAGTGAACTGTACCGTCATGAAACTGTACATTTTCCTATGCAAACTTCTAATAAAGTCTTCAATCAATCAATCAATCAATCAATCAATCAATCAATCAATCAATCGGAAAGCCTGGTGATGCGAGGCTACTCCAACGCGTCTGGAGAAGTCGCAACTCCCACATGACATCAGGTGGGAACTAGCAGCCATGACTAACAAAGGACACTGCCACAACTTGGAGGAAGCAAACACAGCTGATAACAACAGAGGCAGAACCGACCCAACCTCTTAGACCTGCAGTTGAAAGGAAACTAACAGAGCATAGATTGCATAGATAGTCCCGTGGATAAAAAGCTCTGGGAAACTATCAATACTGATCTGTCTCTGTCTCTTGAGCAACATGTAGGGACAGTGGAAAAGAAACTGGAGAGAAAGGAGCCCCTAGTAGTCTGTGAGTGCCCACTAGAAGTCTGTGAGGGCCAACTAGTAGTCTGTGAGGGCCCACTAGAAGTATGTGAGGGCCCCTAGTTGTCTGTGAGGGCCCACTAGAAGTCTGTGAGGGCCAACTAGAAGTATGTGAGGGCCCCTAGTAGTCTCTGAGGGCAACTAGTAGTCTGTGAGAGCCCACTAGAAGTCTGTGAGGGAACCCAGTAGTATGTGAGAGCCCATTAGAAGTCTGTGAGGGAACCTAGTAGTCTTTGAGGGCAACTAGTAGTCTGTGAGGGTCCACTAGAAGTCTGTGAGGGCCCCTAGTAGTCTGTGAGAGCCCACTAGAAGTCTGTGAGGGCCCCTAGTAGTCTGTGAGGGCCAACTAGAAGTCTGTGAGGGCCCATAGTAGTCTGTGAGAGCCCACTAGAAGTCTGTGAGGGAACCTAGTAGTCTTTGAGGGCCACTAGTAGTCTTTGAGGGCAACTAGTAGTCTGTAAGGGCCCACTAGAAGTCTGTGAGGGCCCACTAGAAGTCTGTGAGGGACTAGTAGTCTGTGAGAGCCTACTAGAAGTCTGTGAGGGAACTTAGTAGTCTTTGAGGGCCACTAGTAGTCTTTGAGGGCAACTAGTAGTCTGTAAGGGCCCACTAGAAGTCTGTGAGGGCCCACTAGAAGTCTGTGAGGGACCCTAGTAGTCTGTGAGAGCCTACTAGAAGTCTGTGAGGGCCCAAAAGAAGTCTGTGAGTAGTCTGTGAGAGCCAACTAGAAGTCTGTGAGGGCCACCTTCTGAGCATAGATTGCATAGATAGTGCCGTGGATAAAAAGCTCTGGGAAACTATCAATACTGATCTGACTCTGTCTCGTGAGTAACATTTAGGGACAGTGGAAAAGAAGCTGGAGAGAAATTAGATATGCGGTCACATCAGCCTAACACCAGCCTAACTTTAACCAAACCTCAACCACTCAGGTGCTGTGTTTACACTGTCTATTGATGAAGTAGGTTGTCATAGTAGTGGTGGGCTGCTCTTAGCAGCACATGCTTCATTGACTGCAAGTCATTGAATTTCCTAAGAGTAATGGGCAACTGGGCAGAAAAGAGTCGTACCCAGGGGAACGGTTTTGGGGGGATACTGACTCTGAGGCAGTTCCTCCCAGTCAGACTCAAAATCTAACTTGTACCTAATTTTACCATCTCCTGAGTATTGGAGAGCCCGAAGGAGTCTGTGAGGGCCCCTAGTAGTCTTGTAGGGCAACTAGTAGTCTATGAGGGCCCACTAGAAGTCTGTGAGGGCCCCTAGTAGTCTGTGAGGGCCCCTAGTAGTCTGTGAGGGCCTACTAGAAGTCTGTGAGGGCCAACTAGTAGGGCCAACTAGTAGTCTGTAAGGGCCCACTAGAAGTATGCGAGGGCCCCTAGTGTCTGTGAGGGCCCATTAGAAGTCTGTGAGGGCCAACTAGTAGTCTGTGAGAGCCCACTAGAAGTCTGTGAGGGCCCCTAGTAGTCTGTGAGGGCCAACTAGAAGTCTGTGAGGGCCCCTAGTAGTCTGTGAGAGCCCACTAGAGGTCTGTGAGGGAACCTAGTAGTCTTTGAGGGCCACTAGTAGTCTTTGAGGGCAACTAGTAGTCTGTAAGGGCCCACTAGAAGTCTGTGAGGGCCCACTAGAAGTCTGTGAGGGACCCTAGTAGTCTGTGAGAGCCTACTAGAAGTCTGTGAGGGCCCAAAAGAAGTCTGTGAGTAGTCTGTGAGAGCCAACTAGAAGTCTGTGAGGGCCACCTTCTGAGCATAGATTGCATAGATAGTGCCGTGGATAAAAAGCTCTGGGAAACTATCAATACTGATCTGACTCTGTCTCTTGAGCAACATGTAGGGACAGTGGAAAAGAAGCTGGAGAGATTAGATATGCGGTCACACCAGCCTAACACCAGCCTAACTTTAACCAAACCTCAACCACTCAGGTGCTGTGTTTACACTGTCTATTGATGAGGTAGGTTGTCATAGTAGTGGTGGGCTGCTCTTAGCAGCACATGCTTCATTGACTGCAAGTCATTGAATTTCCTGAGAGTAATGGGCAACTGGGCAGAAAAGAGTCGTACCCAGGGGAACGGTTTTGGGGGGATACTGACTCTCTGAGGCAGTTCCTCCCAGTCAGACTCAAAATCTAACTTGTACCTAATTTTACCATCTCCTGAGTACTGGAGAGCCCGAAGGAGTCTGTGAGGGCCCCTAGTAGTCTTTTAGGGCAACTAGTAGTCTATGAGGGCCCACTAGAAGTCTGTGAGGGCCCCTAGTAGTCTGTGAGGGCCCCTAGTAGTCTGTGAGGGCCTACTAGAAGTCTGTGAGGGCCCCTAGTAGTCTGTGAGGGCCTACTAGAAGTCTGTGAGGGCCAACTAGTAGTCTGTAAGGGCCCACTAGAAGTATGTGAGGGCCCCTAGTGTCTGTGAGGGCCCATTAGAAGTCTGTGAGGGCCAACTAGTAGTCTGTGAGAGCCCACTAGAAGTCTGTGAGGGCCCCTAGTAGTCTGTGAGGGCCAACTAGAAGTCTGTGAGGGCCCCTAGTAGTCTGTGAGAGCCCACTAGAAGTCTGTGAGGGAACCTAGTAGTCTTTGAGGGCCACTAGTAGTCTTTGAGGGCAACTAGTAGTCTGTAAGGGCCCACTAGAAGTCTGTGAGGGCCCACTAGAAGTCTGTGAGGGACCCTAGTAGTCTGTGAGAGCCTACTAGAAGTCTGTGAGGGCCCAAAAGAAGTATGTGAGTAGTCTGTGAGAGCCAACTAGAAGTCTGTGAGGGCCACCTTCTGAGCATAGATTGCATAGATAGTGCCGTGGATAAAAAGCTCTGGGAAACTATCAATACTGATCTGACTCTGTCTCTTTTAAATAAAAAGATGTTTAATTAAAAATGAAAGCAAAAGGTGTTTAAATTAAAGGATATTGGTTGGAGAGCTGGTTGGTATAATGGGTTTTAAAAAAGATACATTAAAATAAGTATACCATGGAGTGCCAACTAAACTAATGAACATAATTAAAAACAGTTATACTAAAATAAATAATAAAAGGGAGCATTAAGGCAAACAAAGAAATAATAAAAAAAGTAAAAAACAAACAAAGAGGCACATTATTTTGAAATATCAACGAGCCATGGGAATAAATAGGCACTGGTAGCGATGTCTGCTCCTCACAACATCTATAAAATAAAAATAAAAATAAAAATAGGCGGCAAAAGAGTTAAATGGAAACAGGTTTTTGTTCCGCTCACTTCACATTGGGAGTAGATTTTTATTTTGACTTGCCCCATATTTTCGACCATTACATACCGCAACATGATTCTGCCTGAAGACAAAACATGGTTCATCATATAATTTTTTTCCATATTGCCCCAATATAAGCGCCTATAGGGTCCGCATAGCGGCCTGAATTTTTATATATCAATTTGGGGTTCAACTGTTACAGCCGCATGCTGTGTAGTGAACCACTGTCCTAGAAAGGGAATCTCTGGCCGTTAGCGTGGCCGACTTTGGCCATGTTGGGGTTGCAGGCGAAAGGGATCTTGGGAGGATGTCCACACAGGAGGATGAGGGTGTGGTCGCCAGGCGGAGACAGGTGCTGCCGCACCCCAGCGCTCTGCGGGCCATGGGAGCTTGAAGCGGCCGGGGTTGGCGGCCGCGATTTCTTCCAACTCTTCCAACTGTCTTTCTCGTTTAGCATAGAGGAAGTGACACACAGTGGTGTCCCGAGCATCCTTCATGACCACTGCGATGATCTGCAGCATGGGGGTGATGCCCGTTCCGTCGGCGTCTCGGCGATCATGCCCACATGTTTGGCTTTCTTTCATCGCGGCCTGACGACTTCCTATCATCTTGCGAACGTTCCAGGAGGCCGCCTGGCCCTCTGAAATGGATGGTGGCGCCGAACTCGAGTTTCACCAAATACGGACTCATCTTCCCGCCTTCTGGGTACGCGGGATTGAAGTCCTTGAAGTCCTTTAAGTAAACCTTTCTCTGGCTGCCCCTGCCCCTGTTCCACTGACTCTCTCTGCTAATGACCATATTCACCTGGTGGCCATGTTTGAGATCTGCATTGAAACCGGGTGGCAACTGAGGTGGCATTTCATTAACTTAATGGCAATATGTCCGCCCTGTGAATATGGCTTGTGGATCTGCGGACACACACGACCCACACACTAGACGGAACCAGCATGATATGGTTTTTCACAAAAAAATAAATAAAAAAAACAAAAAAAACAAACAAAAAAAAACAAAGAGTCACATTCTTTTGAAATATCAACGAGCCATGGGAATAAATAGGCACTGGTAGCGATGTCTGCTCCTCACAACATCTATAAAATAAAAATAAAAATAAATAAAATCACACCCATGTGAAGTGAGCGGTGCTGCTGATGATCATGACACCCGAGGAACCATGTTTGAAATTTGCATTGACACTGGGTGGCAACTGGGGGAGCATTTCATTAACTTAATGGCACCAGGGTTTTCGTGTCCATCTCTCACCTGGGCGAGCACGGCTCTGAGGACATGGCCCATTGCATGGGAGGACGGTTTATTGGAAGAGACCCTTAGGTGTATAAAACCCTTTCTTCGCCTTAGCTTTTTCTGTCAATGGCACCTCCCAATATCCAAACTCCAACATCTATTTCACTTCTTCACTTCGTCTGGTCTCAGGTAAATTATCTGTCAGACTATTTTACCAGGGGTGGTACGTATGTCGATGGCCTGGGTCTGTCCTGGAAGCTCAAAAAACACATCCCTAACCCTGATGAGAAGAGCTCCTTCACCTCCTGCGCTTGGTGTCAGACCCTCTCCTACGGCCACAGAAGGCGGGGTCAGCACGACCAACACGTGATTTCACAAACAGGGTGAATCTTCTTCCAAAAGTGCGGATACCGTCGTATATGAAAAGGCAAAAAATTATCAATCGCGAATTTTTCCACAGAATATCCAGTATACCATGCCTTCTGTGGAACTATAAGTCGAGATGGAAGTTTTACAAAAATATCGTAAGGGGGGGAGGTACCTGTAATAATACTGGTGTGACCCCCCCAAGACAGTTTGCTGTATTCTCCTAAAGTGCAAACCCACCAAAACCACGCCCAAGCCCAACGTGTACATCTAAATTCTGACCACGCATTCACCCAGAAATGGTCAAAATAAACATGAAGTTTCCACCTCAGATACTTGTACTCTTCCATATCACGGGGAACTATGAGATCCCCTCCCTTGCTCTGGCACCGATCTCTGCCTTGGTCCCATGTGCCACGTTCCCAGATCACGAAGAAGTAAGACAGCTCAGGTCTATAAAGCGGCCACACGTGCCTCAGCAACGTCTTTACGCTATTCTGTAGGGCATGAAACTTCTCCAGCAAGCCATCATAACTCCTTTTTAGAGCATCAAAGCTGAGACCCAAATCGCGGATTGACCCTGTACATGTGTTTAAGTCGGTATTGCAGACTTCACCTTTAGCAGTAAGTTGGGCGCTGAGAAACTGGCAAAGTTCTAACAGCTCAGGACAGGAGTCACGCTCTCTGCAGCTAGGTGACTGAGCCATGCCTGACCAATTCTGGCGCTCGGACATCTGAAACCTATCCACCATGGTGTCCTTGATATTCTGCAATGAGCTATTACTGCTAAATTCAATCATCTTATGCTTTCCTAACTTCCTTAGACAATTCTTTAGGCAATTGTATCTTCTCTCTAAGGCACGAACGGTTTCCTGCAACGAACTGTACTTATTATTCAAAGCATCAATGCTTTGCCTCAAATCGCTCTCTGTCACTCTGCATGTTGTAAGTTCATCACTGCACAAAATAAACTGTTCAGTGAGTAGAGAGTTGGTCCCCTGGCAGATCCTTAACTGTTCGTGACATGGTTCGTCGCTCTCGGCCGTTTGAGCCATTGTTAAGCCATTCTGGCGCTCAAAGGACTTAAACTTCACGATGGTGTCGTTGAGAGTCTGGCAAATGCTGTGCTGATAGGACACAGTGACCAGGGATAGACTGTTGGTCAATTCAAAGGAGGGGCCATCGGGCTGCATGCCACTGTCTGTCCCGTCGACCACCGCCTGCTGGATTTCTTGCAGGTCAATGTACAGAAGGCGATGGTCTTGCCCTCTCCCGGCAAACCTAGTTGAGACATGAACCAAGACATTGTCATTCTTCTCGCCCTGCAGTTCAATGTCAAACTGGAGGGCTCCCACTTGTCGGCCGTTTGAGACCCAAATGGGTCCAGGTCAATGTCCGCTTCGAGGTCCGGAAGGCAATGGTCCTGCCCTCTCCCGGCAAACTTAGGTGCCAAGATATTGTCATTCCTCGTGCCCGAGCCTTGCAGTTCAATATCCAACTCGCCATGGTGAAGTTGGATACAGGCGAAGATAGCCGCCCCCAACGCAAATATGAGCCAAAGCTTCATGTTGCCGTTGGGCATGGACGTCTGTCAGGTACTATCTTATCAGTTGCTCATACAAAACTTCTTAAAAACTTCTCAAAATTCTGAATTATTGATCACATCTAATGTCAACTTCATTTTTATACCCTATTGCTATGACATATGCATGATGTTGACATGATGTTGTTGCGTCCATATTTGGAAAGAGCATAGATCAAATGGGGGAACCTTGTGTCTGTCGACTTGCTTAAGCCTTGTTATGGCTGGAGAGACAGTGAGACCTGTTACTGTACCAAACATAAGCCTTGTTATGGCTGGAGAGACAGTGAGACCTGTTACTGTACCAAGCTATCTGTTACTGTACCAAACATAAGCCTTGTTATGGCTGGAGAGACAGTGAGACCCGTTACTGTACCAAACTATCTTAAAATGTTTTGTTCCAGGGACCCTGAGAAAGAAAGATTTGAGTTACAAATGTTGGCTTTAAGAATATATATATACTAGAATTCGCGGCCGCTGTGCGGCCGCTCATATAACAACAGCTGGCACATGCGCAGTTGGTAATGGGTGGTCCTAGCGGGCAAAATGGCCGCTCATAGCTGGCTAAAAAGCGCCTGAATAATAATTTTGTTTTATATTAACTGTACGCTAATGTAAGTACATTGATGGTGGCAAATGTGCCTATAACATTGGCAGAGTACTGATCAGTACATATGCCAAGCGTGGAACCTCTAGGATTAGTGGTTTGCTGGGAATAGGGAGCATAAGCCATTGTGACTCCATGGACCCCTTCTCCAATTACTATATGTAGATGTAGATATATATATATATATATATATATATATATATTCAAATATAGCAGATCTACAAGCTCGCAGCGAGCGGTTCTCACCATTTTCAGTAGTGTAGTATACTGTACAGTGCACGTACACGTACAGTATGTAGCAAAATATTTGTTTTTGGAAATGTTTGAATAATATTTGACGTTTTATTTTATTTAATTTTTAATTTTTTCCTAGGTCAGGCCTATGGACTTGAATGGGGAAAATTCAAATGGTAAAACGGAATTCATTTGCAAGGTGAGACTCGCGTCACGGCCAGGCTCGGCCCCAGGAAATAATAAGCAGGGGGGCCTTAATTTTTCCAGGGTGGGCACTATATATACTTTGTATATATATATATATATATATATATATATATATATATATATACACAATAAACAGCAACACAGTTGCCAACAACATCTCTGGCAGGAGAGGAATCATGGGCAGAGGTTGCACATGATTATATTTGTATGCATTCATTAACCCAGCAAATAGGCAAATCTGAGCATATTTCAATCCATAAGGCCAATTCTCATAATATGCCTTTAAAAGCCTTTTAAGATGTTTGTACAACTAGAATCTTTACACGCATGCTTCCAGATAATTCATGATATAATTCCACTGCGCAAACAAGGTCATTGGACTGGTCTGAAAAGAGCTGATCAGCTCCCAGTTTAAACTATATGCTATAACATGACATACAGTAGGCTATTTCCTCACCTCAAAGTAAACCGCTGGATTATGTATTCAAATCACAGGCAGTGTTGGCAAGTAAGAATGGGCGGAAATATAGGGTATGCCTGGTAGCAAGGTACCCAGTTATAGACAGTCATCTCACTCATCCACAGTCCTGCTACTTGGCGATTTTCACACCTTACTCCCATAGAAATGCAAATGTAGGCACGCCATTGAATAGAGAAAAATCAACGCCCATGCCCATGTTTTAATAATGTAAAAATCACTACCCAATGTGAAGTGAGCGGTGGTCGTGCTTGGATAACGTCTTCAGACTAGGATATAGGTCTAGGATGTAATTGGTGATGTAATACAGGCTACAGACACACGCACAGCCACTCTATGGAGCGGTTTACCACCGCTCAAAAAAACATCTCCGCGGCGGGAGGGGGAAAGCATTGCACTCTGCATTAGGCATTCACTCAATCATCACAAGTGTGTCCATAATCGGCTAGTATCGGCTACTATTAGGTTAACATTATCCTAATACTGTAGTAATAAGTAGCCATCTCATCTAAATTCATAGGCTATTATATCGCCGTTGTCGGGTGAAAACCTTGTATGTCCAAAACCGTTCATTTTTCATTTTAAAAATGATTTAAACTAGTGAAAACAGCCGATCTACAAGCACACAACGCCTCGCACCGTGAGGTGTTGTGTGCTTGTAGATCTGCTGTTTTCACTACTTTTGTGCGACGGCCTTGTCTGATGAAGCAGGGCTTTGCTTTGCGAAAGAACATACAAATTTGAAACTTGGAGATACAAGGTTTTCACCCGACAACGACGATACGTATTTTGTCATTTCCAATATATTAGGGGTCTCTAATCTCATAATCTATGGGCCCCCCTCACAGCAGTACAGGGCCCTTTTGATCTGAAAACCCATGCAGAATAATATCTAATTTCGCCCCTGCCTTTAGCCAATGAGGAGCAGCGGTCTTGGTGACATCACCACCAACACGTGCAACCTGATATAAATAACAACAACACCCACATGAAATCTTTTGTAGTGTGTTCTCCCAAATCTTTATATCGGGGTTCTGAGGGATTGAATGTAGGAGAAGTAATGTTGGAGTGCCTGTTGGGCGGATCTTTATGCCCATACACAGAGTTCCATGCGAGCCCACACTGTTTCGTAGGAACAGTATTTCTAGTTTTCTGTTGGCCTTGTCGTCAGTTATAGGTCCGACCTTGCATTGTAATAGAACGTGAATACCATTTTGAGCGGTGCTAAGCGCTCCTCCATACAGCATCGTGTGTCCCTATGTCCGTAGTACGAGACTAGCGTCACACGAGACTAACGCCATACGCAGAGACCGACATCACCACAGCTGATGTCACGGCCAATTACCTCAGTCTCACGACCGCTCTCTTGGTCGCTCTGATGACGGCTAAACGGGTTAGTGACATTCGTGCACTCTCAGCGGGCCCGGAATGCATGAGGTTCTCTTACGACGGCAGGAAGGTCCTGCTCAAACCCAACATGGCGTTTTGTGCCTAAGAACCTGGTGGTGGTAGCTGCTCACGCGCGCGTCAAACTGGTAGCCTTCCATACACCTCTGTGTCCATCTGTCCGACAGGGATAGGGAATCAATAGGGAATCAATGGGAGTGGGAATAAGTAGGGAATCAATGGGAGTGGGAATCAATAGGGAATCAATTGGTCGAGCTTCACATGACAGTTAGCTTACTGCAGAATATAGTCACGTCAACAACCGTCAGCAACCACACTTGTAATTTCCAATTGCATCTTTTCTAGTTATTAGTGTGGTTGCCAGGGCAACCACATTATTACTCTGGGGAATTTTGCATTTTTCAAAACTCTTAGTCTCATTGACTTGAATGGGAAACTCCATATATAGTGAGTAACTTTTATGACGTAACTTTTCCCATTGACTTTGAATGGGAAACTCCATATATAGTGAGTAACTTTTATGACGTAACTTTTCCCATTGACTTTGAATGGGAAACACCATATATAGTAAGGTAACTTTTTTTATGTAACTTTTTATGCAACCACACTCGCAATTTCCCAAATTGCAATTTCTCTAGTTATTATTAGTGTGGTTGCCCAGAGGGCAACACACTATAGTTCTACACAATTCTGTGAAAACGGTGGCTTCATCCAGTGGGGAAAACCCTTGAAAAACACAGTGACGTCATCAAATGTTCTGTGTAAACTCGTAGCCAATCAGGAAGCAGCATTCTCGGTGACGTCACCATTATATAGGAAGCCCAGTGAGTTAAATGGGAGGGTGGTGGTGGGGCAGTGGTGCACTGGGGTTAAGGACTGACACAGAGATCTCCATATATGGCCATTAATTGACTTACTTGACTCAATTCTCGTCACCCCGTTGAGGGACATAGGGCGTGCACCAGAGCTCTCCATCTCGCTCTCTTCTGGGCCAGGGCTTTTGCTTCCTGTCAGGTCACTCCAGTGTTCTTTAGGTCTTAGAGAGTGGATCGTCTACAGTAGTCGGAGGCCTAAGGGAGATGACATGGTAATCTTGCGCTAATTAGTCTAAAAGCGCGAAATTTGGCACAGATGTAGCCCAGGGTATGCTCTAATGATTTAGCTAGGGTGCCCGAGTCGGCGACCTTCGGGGTCGCCACAGCGGCCAAATCAAGTTGGGCTCCCATCGACTTTCTATACAGGAGGAAAATACCCAGAAAAACACTTTTTTTCCGGGTATTTAAGTTGGATGTGAGGGGTCTAACTAGGGATTTGTCATGATGCTGAATCCATTGCAAGCATTTGTTTTGCACAAAAAACATTCCTTGGGCGACAAATGGCCCCAGAAAACGATGGTTTCGTGATGAAAAGTGATGAATCATCACTTTTCAGAGTTTTTGGGGTGTTTTCTGGAGCTGTGGCGACCCCGAAGGTCGCAGACTCGGGCGCCCTAGTTAAATCGTTAGAGCATGCCCTGAGCTACATCTGTGCAAAATTTGCCGCTTTTAGACTGATTAGCACGAGAAAAAAAAACCCTAAGGCCAGGAATGTTTTTTGTGCAAAACAAATGCTTGCAATGGATTCAGCATGATGACAAACCCCTAGTTAGACCCCTCAGACTTCATTTGGCCGCTGTGGCGACCCCGAAGGTCGCCGACTCGGGCGCCCTAGCTAAATCATTAGAGCATGCCCTGGGCTACATCTGTGCAAAATTTTGCGCTTTTAGACTGATTAGCGCGAGATATCCTTAAGGCCTCCGACTACAGGTGTTTCTTGGCCTACCCTGTTTTCTCTTTCCCTGTGGGTTGTAGTCCAGGGCCTGTCTTGTGATGTTATTTGTATCCTTTCTAAGGGTGTGGCCTATCCAGTTCCACGTTCTCCTCTTGATGGTATTAGCTACAGTATATTGTCCTGTTTTGCAATCCTCCATAACTCCTTAAAGGACCTACACCATGAATTTTCACTTTTTCTATTTTAAAACCTTTTTTTGGGGTCCCACTGGCACCTTCTATCCTCACAAAGTCCTATTTCTGACCGTTGTGTCTTTCTCTGGTTTTGGGCAGACAGAGATGAAAAGCTTTCCACGGGTTCTCAGAACAGTGCTGTTCTGAGAGTTGAATCCGTGTGACGTCACACGGATTCCCCCCCCCCCGCCCTTCAGGTAAAAACCAGAGCTACTGTTGTAAACCCAGCCCCTCATTTGTTTCTAATTTTCTTAGCCTCCAGTCCCTCCATCTGCAGCTGGCTTACTGTTCTGGGGCTGCTCACTCAGTGCTCTCACTCACTTTTATTTTATTAACATTTTTGCTATCAACATGTCCAAGGAGAAGTCTTAACGTTCCTGGATTGCACTATAAATGTGACGTTATAGACTGCGAGGACCCAAGCTTCGTCCCTTCTAACAAGGAAACAAAATACCTATTTTTAATGATCCGAGGCCTTCTGAAGCCTGGGCCTAAATTTTCCGCGGTGGCCGGGTGGGAGCTTGCGGTGGCCGGGTGGGAGCGAGCCGCGGAGCTCACCGCGGTGGCCGGGTGGGAGCTCGCGGTGGCCGGGTGGGAGCTCGCGGTGGCCGGGTGGGAGCGAGCCGCGGAGCTCGCCGCGGTGGCCGGGTGGGAGCTCGCGGTGGCCGGGTGGGAGCGAGCCGCGGTGGCCGAATCCACCGCGATTTCTTAACCAAGTATCTTACCAAGAAAAAGATAGATGATAGTGTTGAGCCGATCGAGCGGTCGCGACAAGCAGCTCCGACCCGGTAGACAGAGCGGCGGTCCTGGCCGCGACAAGCAGCTCAAGCAGACAAGCATCCTCCTCCTCCGTGTCCGTGATAGACCGCCTCTCCTATCGCTGTCCAACCCCCGGTTTTCCCCTCCCTGTCCCCGGCTTGAGAGAGCTTCACAGCCCGCCTCTCCTGTCACTGTCCGCGGCTAGAGTGAGCTAAAACACCCCGGTCCTCCCTTCACTCTCCCCGGCTATAGAGCAACACGCCGCCTCTTCTATCACTGTCCCCGGCTAGAAAGAGCCCCACACCCCGCCTCTCCTCTCACTAGTATCCACAATTCCACGGCTACACGCCGCATCTTCTATCGCTGTCCCCGGCTATAGAGAGCTGGCCACCACGCCTCTCCCTTCACGATCTCCGGCTAGAAAGAGCTCCACACCCTGCCTCTCCTCTCACTCACGGCTCTCCTCTCACGCTGCTGCCCGCTGCGCTGCAGATGAAATCGCTCCAACCAGGAGGAAGAGGAGCGGGTCGAGCGACCAGACCGAGCGTAGGTGCCCGACGTATGTGTACCGTCTCGGGCTGCGCGAGCGGCCCGCGAGCGCAGCCCGAGACGGTACAGCTCGCGTGGCGAACGAGCCGTGGATAGTGAGAGGAGAGCCCGCGAGCCGTCAAAAAGTTTGCGAACCACTGTTCTATACTAGGCTATGATGTCATTATCGCCAAAATAAACATGGTTTTACCGTGATTGATACGTAGTATGCAGTGAAGAAAAGAATATAGCCTGGTTAGGCTGTTATATTTCATACATTTTTATACATTATACATAAATAATAAATGTCTGGTCTAGCAACGGTCGCCCTGTGTCATTTGACAGTAGGCTTATATCATACAACATAGGCCTACAGTAGGCTATAATCAGAGCTGCAAGATTATCCTATTTTTGTATTGGCCCAATATTACATTATTTGTTGTCGACAACGTTGGAGGGGGGAGGGGGAGGGTGGAAAAACGAAACTCCACAAGATGCGCCACTGAGCAAACAAAGGCCGTTTTGGTATTGCAGCTTCAGAGCCTAAAAATAGCACAGCTATAAGAAACAAGAGGAATGGTCAGGGTGTGTGTTGGGGGTTAAGACCTGTCTAAGACTCAATTTTGAGCATATATTTATACAAAAAATATAGTTTTAAAAGCATGGTGTAGGCCCTTTAATTGTGGTTTTGATGGGCCACCATAGCTTCAGGATGTACCGCAGGCATTTGTTGGCAAACACATGGATCTTGCTTGTGAGGCCCTCGGTGGTTTTCCATGTTTCAGAGACATAGAGCAGGACAGTCTTCACATTGGTGTTGAAGATCCATAGCTTGGTGTTGTTGGAGAGTTGTTTGGATAGCCAAATCGGACGCAAGATCCTAAATGCCATCTGTGCTTTTCCGATTCGAAGCTCTATATCCCTGTCTGCTCCTCCATCCCTGCTGATGTTGCTCCCTAGGTTGTGAAATGCTCCACGTCTTCTATGGTCTCCCCTCTAAGTGTGATGGGATCTTGCTTTTTCGGATTTAACCTCATGGTCTTAGTTTTGCCGATGTTGATCTTGAGCCCAAGCTGTTCGCTGTTTGTCTGAAGTCTGTCTGTCTTTTGTTGCATGTGTGTGTGGTTTTCAGAGACTAGAGCAAAGTCATCTGCGAATTCCAGGTCCTCGAGCTGGGTAAACAAGGTCCACTGGATTCCTGTCCTTTGATCTTTGGTTGTTCTTCTCATGATCCAATAGATGGCAATGAGGAAGATCAAGGGAGAGAGGAGACAACCTTGCCGTACCCCTGTTGTGACTGCAAAGGTGTCTGAGAGTTTGCCCTTGCTGATCACACGGCCACTGAAATCCTTGTACATGTTCTTGATTAGATTGGTGATCTTAGGGGGTAGGCCATAGTGTCCTAGGAGTTTCCACAGCACTTCCCTGTCTAGGCTGTCAAATGCCTTTTCAAAGTCCACAAAATGTACATAGAGGAGGGTTTGCCATCCTACACACTGTTCTATGATGATTCTGAGTGTTGTGATCTGGTCTGTGCATGATTTATCTTTCCTAAACCCAGTTTGCTCTTCCCTTAGCTGGTCATCCAAGGCAAATTGTATCCTATCGAGAATAATCCTGCAGAATACTTTCATGTTCCGCTGTCCAGCTGCTACTTCTGCCTCACAAGCCAGATCGTCAGCAAATTTCCTTGTGTCCCTTCTCGTCTTTTTCACTATCCTGTTTTTGAAGCGGTGGAAACCGCTTCCAATGAATGGCTTTGTGTGTATCACGCCCATATATGGTCATTTCAGTCCAGAATGAACAGGCTTTTTCAAAAACAGAATTTCCGTTACCTTATGTCCATATATGGTCACTCCAGGCCAGAATGAACAGGTTTTCCTGTCCCGTACGTGCAAAATATCAGTCCAGAATGAATAGGTGTCGTAATGTGTGTCCCATGTCCATATATGGTCATTTCAGTTCAGAATGAATAGGCTTTATATTCCTGTACATCCAGAATATGTGTGCGGTGTCCCTCCCGGTCAGATGAATGGATACTTTGAGGATTGGTCAAGCTTCACATGATAATTTGGCCTTCAACCTATTATACCAACTCTCATACCGGCTCTCCAAATACATTCAGAATAGAGGTTTTATCTGTCCACCGCTTCACTTCGAACCGAGGTTTGATTTTGAAGCGGTGGAAACCGCTTCCAATGAATGGCTTTGTTTGTATCACGCCCATATATGGTCATTTCAGTCCAGAATGAACAGGCTTTTTCAAAAACAGAATTTCCGTTACCTTATGTCCATATATGGTCACTCCAGGCCAGAATGAACAGGTTTTCCCGTCCCGTACGTGCAAAATATCAGTCCAGAATGAATAGGTGTCGTAATGTGTGTCCCATGTCCATATATGGTCATTTCAGTTCAGAATGAATAGGCTTTATATGTCCTGTACATCCAGAATATGTGTGCGGTGTCCCTCCCGGTCAGATGAATGGATACTTTGAGGATTGGTCAAGCTTCACATGATAATTTGGCCTTCAACCTATTATACCAACTGTCATACCGGCTCTCCAAATACATTCAGAATAGAGGTTTTATCTGTCCACCGCTTCACTTCGAACCGAGGTTTGATTTTTTAATTGGAATCCTGAAATGTAACATTTTGATTTCATTTCAAATACATTTAGTTATATATTCATGTTGACTCTATGAACCTAAATACAAATACCTACATTGGACATAAAAACAAATATATTTGAATACTACTATACTAGTCATTAAGCTACTAATATAGACATATTAATACATATTAATAAAGAATAAAAATAAAAGTCCATATATGGGTATTCCCCAGAATCCCTTTTATGCCCATATATAGAGATCCATGATGTCATCAATATTAAGCCCATATCTAACAGAACATAGGGGAATGCCCATATATGGAGAGAGATAACGAATACCTCAGTAAGCATGTTTGGGGTCTCACAGCATATTTCCATCCCATATATGGGCATTCCCTGCTCACACTTGCAAATTAATTATGTTCTTTGCTTGTAGATCTATTTTTGCTTGTAGATCGGCTATTTTTGGTAAAGAGCTTTGGTGTAGAGGAAAAAAAGAGCAGACCAAGTACAGAGTGAAATGTCAAGTTTATTAAGTATTGACAGTTCAAGTGGTTAAATATCTGAAGACATGAGTCCAAAATACACTGATGATTGTGCTGTCAAACGATGAAACAACATGGAATCTGTGAAAAGGTTGTGGGGGTCCCTGCTTCATCTCTCTCAACTAAAACGTTGAAGACCCCTGGTGTAGTGTATTACTTGAATTATTTTTGATTATTTTTTATGTCACCCCAGGCAGGGTTGTAGCATCAATCCTGGGGAACAAGGATAGTGGGCCCCACTATGAATGTTCTTCAATCAGTGGCGTCAGTTCAGAAAAAGCTAAGGTATGGCAACATGACTGGTGTCTTGCACGCGCGCAAAGTCATGTTGCCATACCTTAACAACAGGCATGATACATTTATTTTAAGAAGTACATTTTATTTACCCCCCCCCCCGTTTCTACGGTTTCTTGGGCTGGATATGGCAGCCTGGAACGGCTGTTCAAGTGCAGCTAAACTTGGCATGTTAGTAAATGTGCCTTACCTGACTTTCGCCAGATGGTGGCAGCATTGCGTATAGAACGCTCTGCTTTACGCACTGCTGCAACTATCTGGCGAAAGTCAGGTTAAAACGTGCCACAATTAACAATAATGCATTGCACCTGACCTGCGGAACCTGGGAATATACCATTTTGTCAAGATGGGGAGAATAAAAGTGTGGAGAATATAATTCTAATACCTTGTTAAAGTGACCATGTTGTTAAATACTTACATTTTGCATTTGTAGTTATTTTACTGTAATGTAACAACATAATAACCAGCACAGATAGACAAAGAGACATTCATGGATTTATATTTAAAAGTAACTTTTATTTTCCCCCTGGACCCAGGGTATGGCTTAGGAAAGCTTGTCCATCTTCCTTGTTTGCATAAGGGGCAGGTTGGACAGGACGATCCACTTGCAACACTGCTTGGTCTTTGTGGGTCCCCGCCCTATAGGGTTAGGGTCAGAATAATATTAGTTATTATATAGAATAATAGTATTAGTTATTATAACTAGAAAAACTGTTCCTTCGAAACAGTGTGGGCTCGCTTCCAACCCAAAACAATAATAGTAAAAGTGTCAAGTTCCCAGGCAATGCTCTCTTTCATTTTACTGACGTAAAATGGTAATGCAAATACAATGTAGACAAGCAGTGTTATTACATGAACTTAAAGGACCAGGTCACCTTTGGGACAACCAGATCTTATTTTATTGTTGTGTGGGGACATGATCAACACAATGTTGAGTTATTTTTTGTGTTCAATCTGTGTTTTTAGATATTTTAGTATTTCAGTATGCATCATATGATGCATGAGATGATGCAATATCATGCTACAAAGCATCATATGACCAGTTGTAGCATGCTGAAATACTAAAATATCTAAAAACACAGATTGAACACAAGAAATTACTCAGGATTGTGTTGATCGTGTCCCACACAACAATAAAATAAGATCTGGTTGTCCCAGAGGTGACCTGGTCCTTTAACGGTATGGACAATTAAATCAAAATAAAATTAAAATATAATGTGGACGGGTAAACAAACAACAAAAGTTCGAGACCAGTAGCATGTTGGGAACTGAAGTTATGGCGTGCGTGCGTGCGTGCGTGTGTGCGTGCGTGTTAATAATTATTATTATAATTAATAATAAAATCTGCAAAATAACAAGTAACTGAAGCTGTCAAATGCTGTATTTATAGTAGAGTATAAGTAACAAAAATGGAAATTAGAGTAAAAGTACCTAAAAATTGTACTGTAGGTACAAGTACTTGTATATACTTGAGTAAATGTACTTGGTTACTTTGCAGCACCACTAGCCTTACATTAAGACGCATTCTGCCGAGACTTTCGCATTGTCACTGCAGGTGCGACTTATGTAAGGCTACAGCACCACAGAACAGCCAATGACAGCCAAGCCTTTAATCACAGCTGTGTAATCAGTAGAGTGGAGAGGGACATTTATTTATAGTTTTAACTATAACTATAGTTTTATACATCACACAGCTTAGACATTTGGATCAAATCAGAGAGCAGACCTGTGTGAACGCATTGATATAAATAGCATATCTGAAGTGTGAATATTGCAGCCACAGCGACTTAATATAAACATGGGTCCCTTTCCTCTGTCTCACTCTGTCTCCACTCACTAAACCCATTGGAAATGCATTGGGTGCTTAAAGTTAAACATTTGTATTTTTTTATAATTAAACTAAATTAAAATACACGCGCACGTGTCCTCAGTAAGCTGAACACATAAAAATTTGAATGGTGTTGAAAGGTGTAAGCGTTTAGGAGATGAATCGCGCCAAAGTTTTGAGGAGATACTGACTAGTATAGTATATAAACAAATAAATAATGAAGATAATATACGTGTGCTCGCCTTCCAGGCGAGCCCACAATTATAATAAAAATATTAGTTATGTTTTGGGCCTTTTATGCCTTTATTGGATAGGACAGTAGACTGACAGGAAATGGGGGGAAGAGATGGGGAGTGACATGCGGCAAAGGTCGCCAGGATCGAATTGGCGACGCCGTCAGGCATCCATGCCTATGTGGCAATGCCTAAACGGTGTGCGCCTGGACCAGTAGGCCAGCGGGCGTCCCATAATAATAGTTATTAATGGCGCTAGATAGAATAATCTACTTTGATTTTGGTCAGTCATGCACATGTACCTTGGATCCCACACTGGGTCGATCCTGAAATCAATAACTCCTCTCGTCTCACTGTTAGCATACATGACGGTCAAGGTCTTTGGGTTGATGCCCCTGTAGAAGAGAAATATAAAATATGCCATTTAGTGATACTCTACCCACCTCTCTCTCCCCTTCTCAATCTCCCATTCTCTCTCTCTCTTTTGTTTGTCTCTCCCTCTCTACCCATCTCTCTCTCTCCCTCTACCCATCTCTCCCTCTCTCTACCTCTCCCTCTCTCTCTCCCCCCCTCTCTCCCTCCCTCCCTCTCTCTCTCTCCCCCCCTCTCTCCCTCTCCCCATCTCTCTCCCTCTCCCTCATGGCCTCGGACGACCATGAAGAGCATGTGCATATCTGTCAGAGGAGGTCCAACTCTGCAAAAATCTTAGACAATTTAAAAAAAAAACTGCTAAAAGAGATTATTTTGGAGGTATTGAAATTAACATGTAGCGACTTAAAGGAATTAAATGATTAAATTATGAAATATAAACTAATAATTACATTATAAGTATAGTATAACATGTAATAAATAGTTAGTTGAGCGACACGGCGTGGGCTGTGGCAGTATTGGTGTTGGTATTCAGCATACAACATGTGTGTATATATACTTGTGTATACACTTGTAAGATTTATTCTTTGAATATGTAATGATAATGTTCGTTTTATCACGAACAGTGACATTGGTAAAGTCAAAACGGATGTTTGAGTGTTCATGCAATAAGAACTTGTATTTTAAATTGAAATGTTAATTGTACAGGCTTGCCAGACAAAACTTAAATAAAGCCATACGGGCAGCGACAATTGACTATAAAGTCAAAATGGAGGCTCAATTTGATGGCTGTGACTCATCTGCAGCGTGGAAGTCACTTAAGAACTTGAGCAATTATCCACAACTTTCCAACATCCCATCATGCATTGCGCAGAAGTTGTACAGAGCTTCCGGCGCCGCAACCGAGTGTGATCTACAAGCTCACAGCGGTTGCATCTGCGACGCACTGTGAGCTTGTATATCTGCTATTTTTCAATAGTTAAAGCATAAAATAATGATACACAATGTGTACCCGTTCTAAATGGGTTAATGTATTTTACACACGATTTGAAATGCCCCCCCCCCCCCCCCCCCACACGACTGCCCCCATCCCCATCTCTCCTTTGCCCCCACCACTGGAACCAGCTGCAACACAGATCCAGCATCATGCCGCCCCCTCAGTATTGAGGAGAAGGACGTGCACCAGCTTTTTTCCAGGCAAAATGTCAGGAAAGCAGGTGGCCCAGGTGGTATTTCTCCTGCCACCCTGAAACACTGTGCCAGTCAGCTGGCCCTAGTCTTTATACTGATATTTTTAATCAGTCCCTTGCCCAATACAAAGTGCCAGCTTGTTTTAACCCATTTAGTGCTCCTGACATTAACAGGTTAAAATGTCCAGCGTGCCTCCCCCCGGCCCCATTCACTATGTTGTCTTATTTTGAAGGCCAGAAGTCCATAGCGTAAACACTTCCGGTCTGACGTCATCGCGTCATTCACAGGAAGCGATCATGTTTACGTGGTGCCATGCTGGATCGGATCGGTGCTTTCCAACATGTGCTTTATAAGCGAGCAATCTGCCTCCATCTTCACTTCTAAAGTGTAGTTTTGAGATAATGGACATTAAAGATGAGATCCCCCGTCCACCTCAATGTTATGGGATTACTATTTTGTGCCCGTGGAGCCGTGATGATGATGAATCAGCGACGGAGATGGACTCGGGACCTTCCACCATTGTACTCGGTAGGATACCCGCCGTATCCTACCGCCGTTTGTTATATTGTTGATGATGTTCTGACATATTATCTTGTTTATTATTGTGATGTTATCTGCTTATTGTAAATCGCTTTGGATTAAAAGCGTCTGCTAAATGCCTAAACTGTAAACTGTAAACTGTTACAGTAATATATTACTTTTCACGAGTATACTCGGGATCGGCACCATGTACTTTTCGAGTATTTTTCACGAGTATTCTCGGGATCGGCGCAAAATGAGTTAAGACATCCACCATAATCCCCATTCCCAAGAAGGACAGAGTTACAGGCCTCAACAACTACAGACCAGTGGCCCTAACGTCCCACTCAGTATAAAGACTTGCTACAGTATTAGTGCTTGCTCTGCCATCATATAGTTAATATTACTGCATCGTGATCTTTGCATATTAATCAGAAACAATCTTATCTAACAACAAATAGTTAATATGATAGTGGAGCAAGCACCGCACAGATAGCAAGTCTTTGTACACAGTAAGGTTGCAACCTAACTACCATGAATATTGTGCAGGATGTACCCTTCTATTAATCATTTTGGGGATGTTGATGTTGTCATCTGCCCATTTGTCAATTTGGTCAAAAGAAATTGGTTGAATAGAACTCATATTTTGGGACCATCGCTGATCGCTCCATTGTTCACAATGGTTTGTAATGCAGGCTGCTATCCCAGGAAGTCATGTGATCCAAGATGGCCGTGGTGTGAATATGGTCTATAGGCTACTATAAGCCCCTGATCTCTGTGGAGAATCACCCCTGGTGTAATTATATCAATACACTTACTCGAGGCAGGTGTGGTAAACATAGACGAGTTGGCTGTCCAGCATTCTTCCCATGCATATGTGCTTCCCACCATGTTGAATGCTGACAAGAAGGGAGAGCTCCGGTGTACCCGCTGGAACAGATCAGAGACATAATGAACCACTAGAGACCTACAGTACATATAGGCTCTACCAGGGGTCTTCAACAGGGGGTCCGGGACCCCTAGGAGGTCCTCAGAGTTACTACAGGGGGTCCTCCAAATATTTGTGTGATAGAAGCTTTTTTTCCTCCTTTTTATATGAATCACTTGAACCCTAGCGTCCATATTCTGAGAACTTTAGCCAAAAATAGCAGATCTACAAGCTCACAACGCCTTGTAGATCGGCTATTTTAACTCATTTGCTGCCAAAACCGAGGAACCCGAGAATTTCCCGATGTACGGCCCTGCCATGCCCGAGGAACCCGAGAATTTTGGGGAAAAAAAAAAATGTTTTGACCCCAAAAACTATAGTAGGCATGATATCGATCGCGAAATCGCATGTTTAACCCCCATAGCAACCCCATCTTTCAAGCATGGCAGCCATTTTTGTTTACATATTAGGAAAACATAGTGGTTGTTAACTCATGAATGCCTGAACGGATTTACATTCGGATTTTTTTGTTTGAAAGCTGTGAGCAATGTGGACACACGTGGTGCATGATCTAGGCATGGGTGTGCATGATCCGTGCACTATGAATTACATGGAAGTCTATGGAGACGAATGGCAGGATTGGAGTACGAAGGTATTGTTAAATGGCAGCAAATGAGTTAAGAGGTTTGGTGTAAAGGAGAAAAAGAGCAGACTAAGTACAGAGTGGAAGGTCAAGTTTATTAAAGTATGGTCCGTTCAAGTGGTTTTAAATATCTGAAAAGACAAATCTACATGAGTCCAAAATACACTGATGATTGTGCTGTCAAACAATGAACTATATGGTATGTACTGTATGGGTTGTGTTGTAGGTCCCTGCTTCATCTCTTCCTCAAATAAGGGGTCCCTGGCCTGAAAACGTTGAAGACCCCTGGGCTATACTTTGTTGTATGATGAATAAATAAAAAGAATATGGCATCTAAAAAAAGACTAAATCCAACCAGACACGATCACATCTCCCTCGTCTCCAAAATCGCCAGGTTGGACGTCCTTGCTGAACTCGACAGGACGGTCCACTTTCAGCACAGCTTCGTACCCCAGCTGCCTGTCAGAATAATATTAGTTTAGTCAGGAACATTCACGTCAAGTAGATTTAACCATTTATTGCATGAATGGACTACAGTTAATCTTGGTGTTAAAAGGGCTCTGCGTTCTGAGATGTTCCCTGAATTTTGTGCATGCTTTTCTGAGCATGCTAAGCAAAATCAGGGAACGCTAAGCAATACGCCCCATAGGGATATTGATTGATTGATTGGGAGACACTACCCCCATAGGGAGACACTAGCAGAACAATAGCAACACCCCCCATAGGGAGACAATACCCCCCCCCCCCATAGGGAGACAATACCCCCATAGGGAGACAATACCCCCCCCCCCCATAGGGAGACAATACCCCCCCCCCCCCCATAGGGAGACACTACCCCCATAGGGAGACACTAGCAGAACAATAGCAATACCCCCCATAGGGAGACAATACCCCCCATAGGGAGACAATACCCCCATAGGGAGACAATACCCCCCCCCCCCCCATAGGGAGACAATACCCCCATAGGGAGACACTAGCAGAACAATAGCAATACCCCCCATAGGGAGACAATACCCCCCATAGGGAGACAATACCCCCATAGGGAGACACTAGCAGAACAATAGCAATACCCCCCATAGGGAGACAATACCCCCCCCCCCCCCATAGGGAGACACTACCCCCATAGGGAGACACTAGCAGAACAATAGCAATACCCCCCATAGGGAGACAATACCCCCCATAGGGAGACAATACCCCCATAGGGAGACAATACCCCCCCCCCCCCCCCCCCGCATAGGGAGACACTACCCCCATAGGGAGACACTAGCAGAACAATAGCAATACCCCCCATAGGGAGACAATTACCCCCCCCCCCCCATAGGGAGACACTACCCCCATAGGGAGACACTAGCAGAACAATAGCAATACCCCCCATAGGGAGACAATACCCCCCATAGGGAGACAATACCCCCCATAGGGAGACACTAGCAGAACAATAGCAATACCCCCCATAGGGAGACAATAGCAGAACAATAGCAATACATGACATGAAATTATACGTCACAGTATTTGAGCTTAATGAACTTAAACAGACAATCAACTTAATCAGACAATCATGAGTACTGAGCTTAGCCAGACTGATCGTGCAAGGTGCAGGCTGGGATGGAGGAGGGCAGCAGCTAGCAGTAGGGGTATAACGATACATTTTAATAGCGATTCGATATACATCACGATACATGGTTGACGATACGATACATGGGCGATATTGGTTCTTTCATGGCGATACGATGCGATTCGATTCATTGATTTAAAATCGATATAGTAACCATTTAGCAAATAAATTAAATCTGTGTGAAGGTGTGGATAGTGCAGGTTTTTAAGGGAAACATGTATTATTATTATTATATCGCTACACCCCTAGCTAGCAGTGAATGGTTCTAATTGCTTCAGAACCAAGCACGGGTAGAGAAAGCGAGCCGTATTTAAAGGAGCCTTCTTACTGAGTGCGCGCTTTGATTGGAGTATATGACAGTGTGACGTAATGACCAGCAGATATGAGAGTGAGGAATGAGAACAGAGCTGACTGATATCTGACTACACCTGGGCGGCGACTTGACTCCCATGTCCTGCATAAACTAACGCTGACGTTTCATTTATTAGATATAATAATAATAATAATAATATTAGTTGTTAATAGTGCTAGAATAATCTATTTTGATTTTGGTCAGTCTCATGCACACGACCCCTACCTTGGATCCAAATTTGGGTTGACCCTGATCTCAATTATGCCTCTTGTCTCACCGCTCCCATACACGACGGTCAACGTCTCTAGGTCGTCGATGCCCCTGTAGAAGAGAAATATAAAATATGCCATTTAGTGATATGCTATATTCCTTCACCTCTCTATTAGGCCTGGGGCCAATTCTGATATCTTCACAAATTGGTACCACCCAAGGTGACCGTACATTTTTTTAATTCTTGACTTCCTACATGTCTCTATAGTTTACATTTTGGTATGATAACCCTTTCTGAGACCCAGCTTAATTGATGTTATCAGCCCCTAGAGTCGGTCTCCCATCGACTTTCTATACAGGAGGAAAATACCCAGAAAACCTTTTTCTTTCTGGGTATTTAAATAGGATGTGAGGGGTCTAACTAGGGGTTTGTCATGATGCTGAATCCATTGCAAGCATTTGTTTTGCACAAAAAAACATTCCTTGGGCTACAAATGGCACCAGAAAATTAAGGTTTAGTGATGAAAAGTGATGAGTCGTCACTTTTCATCAGTTTCATCAGTTTTGTGGGCGTTTTCTGGGGCCATTTGTAACCCAAGGAATGCTTTTTGTGCAAAACTAATGCTTGCAATGGATTCAGCATCATGATAAATCCCTAGTTAGACCCCTCACATCCTACTTACCCAGACAAAAAGGTTTTCTGGGTATTTTCCTCCTGTATAGAAAGTCGATGGGAGACAGCGGCTGATAACATCAATTAAGCTGGGTCTCAGAAAGGGTTATCATACCAAAATGTAAACTATAGAGACATGTAGGAAGTCAACAATTTCAAAAATGTACGGTCACCTTCGGTGGTACCAATTTGTGAAGATATCAGAATTGGCCCCAGGCCTATATCTCTCTCCCTTCAACCCCCCATCCCCCCCCAAAATCCACCTCCTCCAAGCGGATAAAGGTTTTTGTGGCTATTGAAAGTGTTTCCATAAAAATATTTTGTCGCAAAACCCTTAATGCGCATTAACAGGCCAACACAAAGTGGGATGCAAAGCCTTAACTGGCTTCTTTATTGAGGGAAAAGTACAAAGTTGGGCCGGGGAATCAAATGATGCAATTAATAAGGTATAAGGTATAATAATAGAACAAAGTTCAAGGTCAATGTCATGTTCAAGAAGTTAATAAATGTGTCTGGGAAAAGATTGGGGTCTCTTACCACCGTCTTACTGCCCGTCCACGCCTCAGAGTTCCAACACTGAATGGGGGAGAGCGAGCTGCTTGTATTGATCTCTTCTGTTCAGCTGCTGCCACACAGGTGTCGTCGCATCAGCTTGACGAAGGAGGTAAATTGGCCAGTACCTCGCTTCAAATTCACACCCCCTATTTAGTCCATGGGCCATACGAGTTGTCGGTATCAAAAAGGTGGCAAAGGTTACCATGCATTTTATAAAAGCTCTATATCTGTAGATTATATTTTGGTATGATAACCCTTTCTTAGACACAGCTAAATTGGTGTTATCTGCCACTAGAGTTGGTGTCCCATTAACTTTACATTACAGGGAAAAAAAGCTAAAAATGTATCTGCTTTAAGTAGCATATGAGGGGTCAAACTAGGGGGTTTTCATGATGCTGAATCCATTGCAAGCATCTGTTTTGCACGAAAAACATTCCTGGGGCTAAAACAGCCACCACAAAAGTGTTAAAAGTGATGACTCATCACTTTTCATCACTAAACCATAGTCTTGTGGGACAGTTTTTAGCTTTTTTTGTGCATAACAGACCAATTTAGCTGTGTCTAAGAAAGGGTTATCATACCAAAATATAATCTACAGAATAGAGCTTTTAACCTTTGCCACCTTTTTGATACCGACAACTCGTCTGGCCCATGGACTAATTATGACAATGGCCCACTTTGGGTGAGGGGAGAACGGTGTACTGCAGCTGTCAATGCAATCCTTATGAGATCGTAACATACAGTAATTTCACTGGTTGAATACAGAGGTTGTAGGGATTTTATTTGTGTTCTAATAATGTGTCCCATTTGTTTACATTTGTTTTAATATGATATAACTGCCATTGCAATATGCAACCCACAAAATACTATAAAATACTTCATCAGTGAGACAAAAGTGCTAGCATTGGAAATTTTAAGTTTAAGTGGCCGCATGGTACACACGTCATGGACGCATCCCTTGTGGGTTTCAATACCCAGATACGCTTGTACTTGTGAATAATAAGGCTATTTATTTGGGGAAATTATCGCATTTTGTTTCTTCCAAACAGAGTCTTGCAAGTTATTTTTGGACTAATACTAACCTGGAGAATTCACTCTGTAGTTGAAAATGTCGGGATCTTCAAAGTCGACACTCGTAAATGCATAGCAGTAAAGACAGTGATGTCACTGAAAAGCGACAGGTTTTCTGTCTGCCGTCTCCCCTCTACTCTGTTAACATTATGGGTAACGCATTCAAGTGGCAATTAAAAGTGACACACATCGTGTATTTAGAAAACAAGAAGATCAGTCCATACATTTGGAAACATATTTTTATTTAAATAAAAATAGTTCATGTAGGATTATTTTAATATTAGGCTAACCACAGTTAAATTGCACTTGCAATGACTTTCTATGGGCTTGCTTGCAGTACACTGTTCTCCCTTACCCGAAGTGGGGCCGCTGTCTCAATTGTGGTCTCTCTATTTTTTGCCTTGGTGTCTGTGGACTCACTCTCCCCTCGTACGTAGGTGCGCTTCTCCAAGGCGTTGGACACACCGGGCGGGCGGTGTTTGACGGAGACCCCACACCATTCTCTCCACATAATGGCCTAATGTCTTGGGGCAATTATAGGCTACTAACCCCTGATCTCTCAGGAGAATCGCCTCTGGTGTAATTATATCAATAAACTTACTGAAGGCAGGAGGCGCTCAAATGGACGCGTTCGTTGTCGAGCACCTTTCCAAGGCATATTTCCTGTCCACCACGCTGAATACTGACAAGATGCGCTGCATCCGTCTCTACCACAACCACTGGAACAGAGGTCAGAGACATACTGTCATTAACCACCAAAGACCTACACATAGGCTATAGGTTGTTGTATGATGAATGAACAAAACAAATGTATGGTGTCAAAAAAAAATGACTAAATCCAAATAATTAGCATAAGGGATCAGTGTTACATATGTCTATATTCAGTAAAAGGGGTGTGTCCCCTGTCTCTCCAGAGAGATTTTAACCAATCAGGAGAGAAAACACATGCAGGATAAACATGTGAAATAGGAAGTGATGCAGACAGATTTTGTACTGGGATATAAGATTTGAAGCACATTGCAAAAAAAAAAAAAAAAAAAAAAACATTCATTATAGACAAATAAATGATGATGATACCAACCGAGGGAGGACAGAATGATAATTGCAGCAACCACGTAGTCAGGACGGCGCCACCCTTCTCCAGCCATCTTGGCACAGGGTGCCACAGAGGTCAGCTGAGATCTATGACCTTAAAACGCCTTAAGGGCAAGAAGTGACCGCAGGTCGTGGGGAAACAACAGAATTAAAAAAATAGTCAGTGTAAATCTGGCAATACACACACACACACACACACACACACACACACACACACACACACACACACACACACACACACACACACACACAGAGACTAGGGCTGTATTGACTCAGGACCCAGGCAGGGGTCACAGCTGAGTGCAATCAGTGTAGAGCAGGGCAAACTAGACAGTGCGTGCATGCGTGCGTGCGCGCGTGTGTGTGTGTGTGTGCGCGTGCGTGCGTGCGCGCATGTGGCATTACAGCCAAGCATTGCAGGCAGTGTGACAGGCAAGAGTAATGCGTGACACAATTGCTGCAGGTTTTCACAATAACTGTGACCTGGAGATGGGATGGGATGGAGTATGGGCTGTCTTGGCCATATATGGATTCTGTTAGTGTTGTATGTGGCCAATGTGGCCTCCATATATGGGCATTACCATATGAAGTCCTGTTAGATATGGGTTTAATATTGATGACATCAGGGATCTCCATGTATGGGCATAAAAGGGATTATGTTAGTGTGGTTCCCCTGACATCATGGTGAAGTCAGAGTGTGATGTCAGAGCGGCAAACCCATTCTGTTAGCGCGGTTCCCCTGACAACATCACAGTGACGTCACAGTGATGTGTCACAACTTAAGCTCCCTTCATCACATCCGATAAAGGAAATCATTAAATGGAAAACATTAAATTAACTTCTGAAAAGGCTTCTAGTCCTACACTAGCCTCCTAGTAAAACTAGTGGAACCGCGACCTTGCCGCACGTGAATAATTGTGGTTGTAAACAATAACACAGACAATATAAATCCTTATAGTGGGAAGATCATGTGGGGTTATCATCATGGCCCCAAATAACTTTTAAATATCTTTTGGCGACGAGTCTCTCGAGTCTCGAAATCGGCAAGAGTGCCGATTTTATATCAGGAGCGGGTTCCTCATCTAGGCATTTTTGCAAAATGGAAAGCCAAGTAGCATACAACGCTATTCCTGATGTATACGTTTACTTTTCCATGTTTCCTAACGTGTACATATTACACTATTAATCAAGTGAATCAATAACATTAGTTTACTGTCATGGACCTCCAGTACATTGTAATTATTTTAAACACCAAAATTCATTAAAAACACTTATTCTTTTTTCTGGTGACTCATAATGCGATATAATATGTGAGCAGGCCGTGTTTTTTCAATAACTGTTTCAATTATTTTTAATAGTTTTGGGGAAAATGGAAAAAATTTAATACAATAAAATAATATTAAAGATAATTGAAAAATGTTATTGAAAAAATAAAGTGTGTTTTTAATGAATCTATCCTGGTTAAACTCACTGAATGCCATCCTTGATTAAAAATCTACAAAACTGGTGCCAGCCATTTTGTTTAATTTTGCCTTTTTATGGGGGCCAAAATCATATTTTGTACTTAAATTACATATATAAATCTATGCTTCTATCGAAAGCCACACTACCCCTCTTACAAAGGAAAACATGTATATTTATATATATATATCCTATCATTAGATTTGGGCTTCAATAGAACATGTGTAAGATGTCTTGATCAACATCATATGTGAATGCTGTCTCTGGGCCAGTGTGTAAACTGGAGTGCAATGGCATGTGAAAACCACCAGGTGGTGGTCTCCTACTATCTGATCAACTAACAGAAGAAGGAAGAAGACGTCCATCTTTTTTTTGGTAGGTCCGTGAAATGGAGATGGGTATGGCTGCAGGCCTGGAGACACCTCCCTCTGCAGATCTTTCTTGTCAGATCTTTTGTCTCAGTACGGAAGTACCTAATTACTTGACTCTACTGCCCCCTAGTGCTTCGGGGACGTGTGCAGTGGGGCAACGGTGAGATTCGATCTAGTGATCTCTGGCACGCAAGTCGGCGACGCTATCCATTCAGCCATCAATGCTGATGTTTATCGTGGGCTTGCCCAGGCCTTACGGCCTGGGCATAAATATAACGATTGCATTCACCACGGCTTCGTAACTCGCGCGGCGCTCCGCCGGCCGCGCGGCCCTGGCCCGCTCTTCGCGGCCACTCGCGCCTGCGGCGCTCGGGGGCGAAGAGCAGGACCAAGGTCCGCTGGCCTTCGCGCCGCTTGCAATGTCGTGGACACTCGAGCGGCTCCGCCTTTGTTGACCCTGTAGACTTGCCGTTAGTACTTCCGTTCTGAGTACTTCCGTACTGAGACGAAAGATCTGACAAGAAAGATCTGCTGAGGGAGGTGTCTCCAGGCCTGCAGCCATACACTCTTGGAGAAATGAGCAGAAAGAACGTTTCCGGTCTGGGCGCTGGCAGAAATAAGCCAGGCTCCAGCCTTCAAAATAAAAGTGCAGTAAATAATGTATATTTAAAAGACACAAATGTATTTAAAAGATGAGTATATGATGTATGTCTCTATACTAGTGTACTTCTAATTGTCCTAACACATTTTCCAGGTTCTTTCAGATTGAAATTCGTGGAATGCGAGCTATTAAAAGCCATTTAACAAAATTTATTCCATTCCAATTCAATTCGTTCTACTGTAATCCCATAAAAGAGCTATCATAGGCTAGAGCAGGGGTTTATCTGTTTATTTTGACAGGACAGATGCAAAGTATGGTAGGCTACTATATTAATGTAATTAATGAAAATATACCTGTAACAACTCACCATAAAAGTGTTATATAAAAATACTCTGTTGCAAGTAAAAGTCACAGAATTCAAAATATACTTGAGTAAAAGTACAAAAGTATTGGCATTAAAATGTACTTAAAGTATCAAAAGTAGGACTACTCATTGTGCAGAATTCCCATTTCAAGTTTTCAAATGTTTAAATAAATATCTTTTGAAAATAGCAGATCTACAAGCTCACAATGCGTTGCATCACAACGCATTGTGAGCCTGTAGATCTGTTATTTTCAAATTAAAATTGAGTACACAAAGTGCCGTTTTCAGAATCTAGTTGGCCCTGGACAGCAGACGTCTATTTGTGTCGGCACTTTGGACACATGCACGCGGGGAGATCTGCTCTGCCACACTGCACTCTCCACTAAGCGGGAGAGGCGTAAAATCAATTTCTGTTGACATTTTCGGACATTTTCTGACATTTTCAGACTCTTGTTGGCCCTGGAGAGCAGACAGCTCTTTGTGTCGCCAATTTAGAGATATGCACGCGTGCGGGGAAACCTCCTTTATCACACCACACTCTCCGCTAAGCGGGGGAGGCGTCCCCTCAATTTCTGCTGGCTTTCCAGTGCAGCCACCCGCTCAAAAAAGGGTAATTTTCAGAAATTTTCAGACTCTAGTTGGCGCTGGAGAGCAGACGGCTCTTTGTGTCGCCACTTTGGAGACATGCACGCGTGCGGGGAAACCTCCTCTATCACGTCACACTCTCTGCTAAGCGGGGGAGGCGTCCCCTCAATTTCTGCTGGCTTTCCAGTGCAGCCACCTGCTCAAAAAAGGGTCATTTTCGGACATTTTCAGACTCTAGTTGGCGCTGGAGAGTAGACGGCTCTTTGTGTCGCCACTTTGGAGACATGCACGTGTGCGGGGAAACCTCCTCTATCACGGTGTAAGTGTGCATGAGAGAGATATTAGATATTTTCTGTGAGTTTACAAATTTGCTTTAACTAGCCCTTACCCGTTAAAGATATGAGCTCCGAAATGATGTGCAGTGTGTGGATTATGGGATGTGCACTGTGCACACAATATGTGAGGGATGGAAAGTAACTTTAACTGGTGCTTGCATGCTAATATGTAGGAGCATGTAAATACCCGTTCCATTTAACGGCTACAGAGATACTGTGTACCGATCTGCATGATTTTGGACAACAATTTTTTGGGTTTGTGTGTGATTGTGCATGGCCTGAACAACAGCGCCCCTCCCTTAACATGTGTGGTCACAAAAGGTACTGTAGGCTAAATAGATATAGATACACCATAAAAATGCTATTATACAGCATACGATTTGTGAAAGTGACAAACGGGCTTCACAGTTATGTCAGGTGTGTTCATATGCTGATGGTGATGCGATTTCAGATCAATTGCTCCAGCCACCGAGGAGAAACGCTGAGACAGACAGACACTCACTCAGACATTCGCAAAATTATAGTTTAGATGGAGTTGGAAGCATATTTTAAGTAAGATGAGCTCAGCTTTTCACATTCTGAAAATACCTGCCATTTCCCTTGGAGTAGTAACAGAAAAAATAATAAAACAGACAAACAATGGTATATTGGGGGAACTTATTAATCTTTCTCAACACAGACGTGTTGAGAAAGATCAGAAGTGAAGTGCGCCAAAGAAAAGGCCGCATGAAGACGAGATTCAGGCTTTGATGCTACTGCAAAAGCAGTATAAAGAGAAAGACACAGAAAGTAAAGTTTTAACAGGATTCATTCAATGTATTAAAGCTAGCCCCCTTAAGATTATATGTTTTAATGAAGCAGGAGTGAGAATGTGGCACAACTTGTGTACGAAGGATGCAGTATCATGGGATGCAACGGGGGGAATGATTAAGAGCAATATAACAACTAAAAGCATTTTGTATTATGAGCTTGTTCTAAGTTCATCATCCGCTTCAACACCTGTAGCATTTATGATCAACGACACTCATACACAGCACGCTGTGGAGGAGATCCTCACGGAATTGAGGGCCAGTGAGAGGGACATATTTGGTTGCAATGCAACACCTGTTCAGATCAATAGTGACAGGTCAGCATCCAGTCTGAAACGCAGAAAATGCCGGGAGGGGAGGAAGACCATGATCAACCAGACAGTCCACATGACATTGAGGGTGATGATGTATTTGACTGTAAGCACATTCCTTTAAGTGCATCTCCCTTCAAAGACCATTTTGAACAAGTAAGGACTAAAGCCAATCAAGCAATGAAAAACACCAATGACACAGGTATAGCGCCAACTAGAGTCTGAAAATGTCCGAAAATGTCACTTTTTTGAGCGGGTGGCTGCACTGCAAAGCCAGCAGAAATTGAGGGGACGCCTCCCCCGCTTAGCGGAGAGTGTGGCGTGATAGTAGAGGTTTCCCCGCACGCGTGCATGTCTCCAAAGTGGCGACACAAAGAGCCATCTGCTCTCCAGCGCCAACTAGAGTCTGAAAATGTCCGAAAATTACCCTTTTTTGAGCGGGTGGCTGCACTGCAAAGCCAACAGAAATTGAGGGGACGCCTCCCCCGCTTAGCGGAGAGTGTGGCGTGATAGAGGAGATTTTCCCGCACGCGTGCATGTCTCCAAAGTGGCGACACAAAGAGCCGTCTGCTCTCCAGCGCCAACTAGAGTCTGAAAATGTCCGAAAATGTCACTTTTGTGAGCAGGTGGCTGCACTGCAAAGCCAGCAGAAATTGAGGGGACGCCTCCCCCGCTTAGCGGAGAGTGTGGCGTGATAGAGGAGGTTTTCCCGCACGCGTGCATGTCTCCAAAGTGGCGACACAAAGAGCCGTCTGCTCTCCAGCGCCAACTAGAGTCTGAAAATGTCGGAAAATTTGACTTTTTTGAGCAGGTTGCTGCACTGGAAAGCCAACAGAAATTGAGGGGACGCCTCCCCCGCTTAGCGGAGAGTGTGACGTGATAGAGGAGGTTTCCCCGCACGGGTGCATGTCTCCAAAGTGGCGACACAAAGAGCCGTCTGCTCTCCAGCGCCAACTAGAGTCTGAAAATGTCCGAAAATGTCACTTTTTTGAGCGGGTGGCTGCACTGCAAAGCCAGCAGAAATTGAGGGGACGCCTCCCCCGCTTAGCGGAGAGTGTGGCGTGATAGTAGAGGTTTTCCCGCACGCGTGCATGTCTCCAAAGTGGCGACACAAAGAGCCGTCTGCTCTCCAGCGCCAACTAGAGTCTGAAAATGTCCGAAATGTCACTTTTTTGAGCAGGTGGCTGCACTGCAAAGCCAGCAGAAATTGAGGGGACGCCTCCCCCGCTTAGCGGAGAGTGTGGCGTGATAGAGGAGGTTTTCCCGCACGCGTGCATGTCTCCAAAGTGGCGACACAAAGAGCCGTCTGCTCTCCAGCGCCAACTAGAGTCTGAAAATGTCGGAAAATTTGACTTTTTTGAGCAGGTTGCTGCACTGGAAAGCCAACAGAAATTGAGGGGACGCCTCCCCCGCTTAGCGGAGAGTGTGACGTGATAGAGGAGGTTTCCCTGCACGCGTGCATGTCTCCAAAGTGGCGACACAAAGAGCCGTCTGCTCTCCAGCGCCAACTAGAGTCTGAAAATGTCTGAAAATTACCCTTTTTTGAGCGGGTGGCTGCACTGCAAAGCCAACAGAAATTGAGGGGACGCCTCCCCCGCTTAGCGGAGAGTGTGGCGTGATAGAGGAGGTTTTCCCGCACGCGTGCATGTCTCCAAAGTGGCGACACAAAGAGCCGTCTGCTGTCCAGAGTCAAATTTGTAAAGGCTATGCACTCCAGTGAACAGCATTTATCCATTTATTATGTTTTTATGTTATTAAAACCTTTATACCCAGAAACCTAATTTGCATTTTGTTTGTTCGTTTAGATACTTAATCTATATTTGTAACGTCCATATTATGACAAAATTATCCGTTTTCAATGTTTTTGCAATGGCTTTAGGGGTACTCTTATTCTGAAGAGATCGGCGCCGGAAGCCTTATTTCTGCTAACGCTATTTCTGCTCATTTCACATTTTTTTGGTTTGGGCCTTGTTGTTTACATTTTGGCCAGGCCTTTTAGCTAGCATGCTATACACTTTAGAGCCCTGGCGATCGCGATCAAGGATAGCAATCGCCAAATGGATGGCACCGCTGGTTTCCCGTGAATTTTCTGAGTTTTTGGAGTACTTATAGTTCGTCAGGGAAGCACGGGAAGTGTATAAACGAACGTTTTAAGATAACATTTAAACGGCCGGAACCAATGTTTGGTTATACCGATTTCCCGTCGGACTGTGTTACACTGGTGCTACAGTCAAATCGGCCGTATCGCTCCGGTCACGGAGGCTCATGGCTAACTTCTAGAGCGATTTTTTTTAAATTACAATTATGAAAAAATTATAAAACTTTTGATTAATTAAAAAGACGTAAAAGACGTTTATGGCACTAAGGATCAAAGACGTAATAGACGTTTATGGCGTCCAGTGAGTTAAAATGGAGTTACAATGATTTTGCATGGGGAAAGATCCTGGAGGAGGAGGGCCTGATAACGTTCATTCTGGTCCCGGAAGCGTTTTCACCATGCATTTCATTCATAGACATCTCATAAAGTATTTATTTAAACGTATTTTAAGCCTCGGACAAAGCCACTCCGGCTTGTGAGGAATCATGACAATAAACACTATTTTTTGCATGCAACGACTAATTAGAAAGCTGGTACAACACTGTGTACATAATTGTTGTCAAAACTGCAGAAACTACACTCACACAATGCCTGCCTTGTGAATGACATTTATTTCCTGAAATATATGCCATATAAACCATGCTCAGTTTAGTTATCCAGGCCAGGATATGTAGTGATTTTCATCTCTGAGGCCGCTCTTATCTTCATCTTTAAAATAGCGCATCATATTTGTAAAATAAAGACTCGTTCACAAAGTTAACATGAAGTGCCGGGCCCAACAGGGGGCAGTAGCTATTTCTGAGGTAGCCGCCAGCTCAATCAATCACAGACGTCGATGTGACCGGATGTACATTCTTAGCCGTTTGGGTAATGCAGTTCTTCTCCGTGCGATCTTTTTTAGTGAGTGATTGCATGTTGGTTTCTACAGGAGCATATACAACCATGTTACAACCACAAGCCTAGTGGTAAGTGTAGATTGAATTGTTACAACTTTGTGGCTGATAATGAAATCCCCTATGGTGTACTGTAAATGAATGGACAGTTTACTTCCGGTACCTCACTGCGATGCTCTATAGACAGAGATACAGACAAGCTGTGACCGTTCACATACTAAACTGTGACCTACGGTCGCAATGACACTTTACCTTTTGAGACGCTCCAGAGTCCGGAGTCCTTCTCTTTCTCCTGTAGAACAGATGACCTCTGGCTGGCTCTGGAGCCTGGATAGCTGCGTTCTCTCTTCCGGGTCTGCTGACTAGAAGAATCACACCAGGTGTTGTCTCTGTTCACTCATTTGTTTGCAGCAACTGGTGGGGACAGACAACATGCGCATGGCAAATACAGTAGGCTTGGATACAACCTCCACCTCCGTTGCTCAATGTTCAAACAGGACTCTGTCCCACCCATCGATTTTGGCAAGGGGAAAAAAAAGAATCATTAATTATTATTTTTTTCATTTCTTTTTTTGATCATCGTCTTGTTGCGACCGTAGGTCGCACTTACTACAGAAAGCTGCTCGAGGTGTCCGTCCGTCCGTCCGTCCGTCACACACGTCACACGTCACACTTTTGCCCTGCTCATATCTCCGCAACCGTTGCCCTGATCCATGCCAGATTTTGCACACACACTCCTTACCTGCCAAACTACAACCTCCAAGGACCCCCGGAGCTCCAGGGACCCCCAGCTCCCTCGGGGACCCCCAAGTGTAAAAAATGAGCACATGTGCAAAAATTACCAAATGACCACCCCAACGGGGCTGCTCACGGGGCATTCCCGGGGACCACCCACTCCTGGTGCTCCAGAACGGATGCAAAAGTGGTGGCGCCCCCAGTGGAGGACCCCCTGCCACTGCAGCTCACATAAAATGCCGTAACTCGGGCTAGGAGCGACCGGGAGAGCCGGGGCCGGTACCTATTCGTCCGCCTTGGCGGCGCGGAGACCCCACCCCTCATTTCTCACATGGCCCTCTAGCGCCACCATGAGGCCGATTCAGATTTTGCCCTAAAATCACGAAAATCACTACACAGTATGTCTACACTCATGTCATCAACATGGATCAGGAAGATTTTGGAAAAACACATTTTTGCTCTATTTGTGGAGATAAGTGACCTACGGTCGCTTATCTCCCGATTAGGGAGTCTTACTGGTTTAATCTATCTATAAATGCGACAAATCTCTGTCTGCGTGTCTGTATGTAATTAGCGTATCTCGAGAACCGTACGTCCCACCGGCTTCAGATTCGGCACGCGCGTTCCCCGCCGCGGCGCGGAGTGCAGTCCCGGGCCTCGACCCGACCCGACTCGTGGTTTTCCCGAACCGGCACAAAGCGTTCGGAATCTCCTTATGCGGAGCTGATTGTTGACATCAGGCTGTTCCGGAGGAAATCGGCGCAAGCGCTGACTCATTGTGACATCTCTTCATAAAAAGCTCTGACATCACGTACGTCACATGAGTCAACAAGAAATGCCATGGTTACGTATTGAATGTCATCAGTATGACGTGTTCTGATGTTCAAAAGGTCCCCCCCCCCCCCCCCCCTTCTGTGTTGCCTAGAACTGGAAGATTTATTTTGGGGTTTGTATTGTAAAGTACAACTTGATGACATCACACCGTTGTACTTTGAAATAATAACCCCAAAGTTTAAAATGGGTGGTCTTCCCCTTTAATCTTCCTTTAATCTTTTTAGTTTTTTGTCGCATTCCTAAGACAAAAAATAAAAATAAAAAGTAATTTCACCCGGCGTCCCCATCCGGAATCAATGGGGGTATCGGGTACATTTATTGTAATCAAATTATTGTCTTTAATTATTGCGACAAAAACCCAATAGGCCTAATATTATTGAACTCAAGTCTCCATGGCGTGAATAATCAATAGAAAAAAAGTGATTTTGGGGGTGAACTACTCCTTTAAGGCTAGGTTTAAGTCTATCTCCGTCCCCCCGACATTGACTTTCGGCACCTTCGCAAAGCCAATAACAAGCGGTCTGCCTTAACCCAGTTGCTTTTTTGATACACTCGGACCGAACGACCTGCAAAAAATACTCTCCCGTCATACTGTAGGCTTGGATACAACCTCCAACTCCTGTAGGCTACACAAACACAAATAAATATAGGCTACACTCAATATTTACAGGTCGCACATTCATGTGTTAAAAAGTGTGTAGCCCTACAGATTAAAGTAAATACAAGATAGATCTAGATACTTTATCATGTAAAAGGAGGAGACTTGTAAACAGCCTACCGTTGCTGCGACCTAGCGTTTGCCACGTTTGTGCCCCTAAGATAGATGCAGAATAGATATTCCAAGACCCAAATCTAGAGTGAACATTTTTAACTCAAATCTTTGTTTCTCCCTGGGATCCTTGACATGACAAAGTTTGAGAACCACTGAAATCCTAACAGTTTTCTGAAAAAAAAAAAGAAAAAGAAAAAAGAACTTGTTGAGGAAGGAGGAAGAACGAGCAACATCACGTGAGCGCATTTGACCACAGACTGTGAGTTTTACATCCACCAGAGGAGGGCGCTGTTGTTCAAACAATGTATTATAGAGAAAATAACATGGGATATCAAACTGTACATTGCGTCTAGGCAGTGTCAATTGACTGTATTTTGTCGAACTTCATTCAAATATAATGACTCCTGCTACACTTTCAATGCTGTTGCCTGAATGTGAATGACTGGCAGTGGCTTATATTGGCCTTGGCTTTTTATCCCTTTGTGTGTGTGTGTGTGTGTGTGTGTGTGTGTGTGTGTGTGTGTGTGTGTGTGTGTGTGTGTGTGTGTGTGTGTGTGCGTGCGTGCGTGCGTGCGTGCGTGCGTGCGTGTCACCTATGCTGGTCACAGTCACCTGAAAACAGCTACAGGTGCCAGACGGGTCCTCATGGATCTACACCAGCATCAACAACAACAACACTGGACTGGACTAAAACTCCAAGGGAAACTTGCATGTCTCCCCTATGCTGATCACTCTGTCTCACACTCATTCCTAAAGAACACTGCACTCAATGGACATTATCACATTCACAGTTAAAGCCAGATTACAAGTCCTTCCCACCAGACTCAATCTTTCCATCTGGTTCCCCAGCACTCAGGTTCCGCATTGCTTGCATCACACCACAGAACAGATCACTGAAACACTGTCACACATCTTGAATGGCTGCTATGCATACAAAGGGATGTACATAGCACGCCATGATAGAATTGTGGAACTCTTTGCAAAGGACATATCAAAATATCATGCACCCTCAGTGAGAATGTACAAACATTCCTGTGTCATTCCATCCATGTTTCATCTCTGTGATAACTTGGACATTTTTGCATCTTTGACAGCTAATACACCAGATGTTGTTGTGGTTGATGAAGAGTCCAGGGAAGTGTCGGTATTAGAGATGGCCTGCACCTTTGACCCTAGCCTAGAGGAAGCTTTCATGACCAATATTAAATACCAACCTCTCCTACATACGATCTCAGAGCTGGGGTACAGGTGCAGACTATTTGTTTTTATATTTGGCAGCCTAGGACATACCCACAGGCTGGTTGTTAGAGGGTTACAACAACTTGGGATGCCTAAAAAAGAGGCAAAAAGGCTGGCAAAGTATTGTTCTGACTCTCCGCTATAATCGGCAGCCGCCACATATGGCGGAGACGCTGTTACTTATACCTGTAGAGTACAAAGTGCTTTGCTATTGTATATAAATGTAACTCTACTGCACCTATAATATTTGTGTCCTTGTATGCATCTCCTTTGTGTGGACACAAATAAATGGTTAAAATGTGTGTGTGTGTGTGTGTGTGTGTGTGTGTGTGTGTGTGTGTGTGTGTGTGTGTGTGTGTGTGTGCGTGTGTGCGTGCGTGCGTGCGTGCGTGCGTGCGTGTGTGCGTGTGTGTGTGTGTGTGCGTGCGTGTGCGTGTTTGTGTGTGTGTCTGTGTGTGTGTGTGTGTTGTTCTTCTGTGGCCACAGAACTGACATTAAAGGAGTAGTTGACCCCCAAAATGACCTTTTTTCTAGTCATGCCATATTAATAATAATAATAATAATAATATTTTGTATTTGTTGCATATTCCTAAGACAAAAAAAATGATTATAGTAAATGTACCCCCACTGATTCTGAATGGGGACCCAAGGGCCTGGATGGGGACCCAAATGCATTTGGTTGAGAATCAATGGGGGTACGTTTACTTGACCCTTGACCCTAAATGTATCTTTTAATGCCAGATTAAGGCGGATTTGCATGTATAACAATACATACAATACAAGCTTAAACTGTTAAGAACAATTTGAACTTTTACTTAAGATTACATATCAGTCATGTTGATTTGAGATATCCATCTAATGTACCTACTGTACTAACTGCATGAACCCCAGTAAACATGCAGGCAGAGCTACTGTGTGTCTGACACAGGAGGAGTCTGTTATGTTAGTGTCAGTTAATGTGAAGCACTTTGACATGTTTATTGTGACACAACACATACTGCCATATAGATGTTTGATTTATGTTAAACTCAAACACCTTTTATTTGTGTTATTTATTTCAAACCATATACAGTAACACCTATTATCACAGCCTTTAATTCCTGCTTGCTGGACTCTATTAAATGAACCTCTAGTTAGTATAATATACCATTTACATAGCCTAGATAGATAGCAATCACACATATTTTATTTTTATATTAACAGTAACAGACACAAGTACAAAGTACATGAAGAGAAAGAGATTTATTGACAGTCTGTTCAAACTCTTGACTTTTAATTAAATGTGTAAAATAAAGAATATGTATGTAAAATGGTCATACTGTAAATAATGTCAAGTCTACTAAAGTATTTAACATGCATGGTATCAGAACTATAGTTTTACCCTTCAACTTATTGTTTATGACTTGGTGGCTATCACAGGTTGTAAAGCATTTTAGAAATACCGGGCCTTAAAATATATTAAATGTATTTCTCCCCACATTTGTAATCAATCATTAAAAATAAATCGGTGCCCAGCCCAGTGTTCTTGTCCCTAAGTTTAGTTTAGGTTAGTATTTGCACACTATCACACAGGTGTACAGTCAACACATTCTCACTACATGACTCACTCCTTCCCATAATGTTCAATCCTGTGTCAATCATCTTTACACCTGTGTGATTACTAGATGTTAGTTCAGTTTACACACACACACACACACACACACAGATAATAATAATAATAACAAATTATTAAAAAAAGAAAAAGGTTTTCACACACAGAAAAATAAAAGATGTCAACTACAACCAAACCTGGTTCCTGGAAGGACCTTTCAGAGTAAGGTTATTTAAAGAACCATTTAAATGAAGGGTTCTATTAAAGAAACCTTAGAGGTGCCTCAAATAATTAAAATAAAAAGGTTCAGTAGAACCATATGAGGAACATGAAGAGCCATTCACTAAATAAAGAAGAACCATTTTAGCACTATTATTTTTCTGTGTAGTGTATAATTTGCAAACAATGATAAAGGTACAGTTGGAAAAAAACACACAATCACACAGGTATCAATCCTTACATCTGTCTCACTAAATAACACACCTCATAATGTTCATTCTTATCAGCTTTATACCTGTGTGTAATTACTACAGCTACAATGATAAAGGCACACTTGGAAAAAAATAAAAGTATTAGAAATGCTTTCTCTACGTCTACAAAGATTTAAGATCATTTTCATCGTCTAATCAGACTTTTGGGAACACCCAGGACAGTTTTTTTTATTTCTTCATTCAGTATTTAGATATTTGATATTCATATCCTCCCCATTTCCCCCTTCCAGGACCTTCCTATACAAACCCATTATAACTCAATTTTAACCATGATAGATTTAATGAAAACTCTCCTTTTTTTCTGGTGACTATCCTGACACCCTCCCAATATGTGAGCAGGCAATGTTTGTTTTTTTCGATAACTTTTTCATTGATTTCTATTAATTGTTTGTGGAAATGAAAATAATTAAATTAAATAAAAGATTGTAAAAAATAAATGAAAAGAATTATCGGAAAAAACGCGACCTGCTCATGTATTCGGAGGTGTCAGGAGTCACCAGAAAAAAAAGTACAGTTGTTTTCATTGAATCTATCATGGTTAAAATGGAGTTTGAAGTTATAATGGGTTTGTATTGGAAGGTCCTGGAAGGGGGCAACCTTCCTGGGTGTTCCCAACATAGCCTGATTAGATGATAAAATGAAGTTTTTTTTTTAAGTGAAATATCCCTTTAATTGCTTAAGTAAATGTACTTAGTTACTTTACAACAGTGGAGAAGGAGTTAGGGGGGTGGTTGTTGTAGGATTCTTGAGTGGAAGCCAGTGAGGGTCTTGGAGGACTGCTGCGTTGTGGTCTGTGGAGCCGGTGCTGATGTAAAGCGAGCAGATGGATGCTGAACATGTTTGGAGTTGACTTTTCTCCTCTTTATTCCATGATCTGGAAACAGAAAAACATGAATTTAAAGGACAACTTTTAGTTTTTTACAACAAGGGTTCATATTTTAGATTGTAATTAAAGAATATAAAAGATGAGTGTTACAATTATTTGATTTAATTCTTTCTATTGTTTTAGAGATTCTTATTTCAGTGGTTGGGGGCATGCGTACAAGTGGCTAAATATGTAATTTTACAAAGAATAAGCCCATTCCCAAGATACAACGCAACCTTTCATGGTTGGATGTGACTTATGGGGACTAGAAGTGTTACGGTAAATAGCAATAAAGAAACTGCTGGCTTATTGTGTCTAAAAAGACATATTTAGCCACTTGTACGCATACGCATGCCCCATGCGTGCGTACGCATGCCCCACATTTTAGCACGGTAAACGCAATAAAACAATAGAACGAAGCAAATGAAAACATTTTAACACTCACTTTTTCTTTTCTCTAATTATAATCTTGAAGAAAAGGCTTATGCACACCCAGTTCCTCTCTTTGCAGGTGCGTGGGTAATAGAACATTAGGAGGAGATCTGAATTAAAGATAGACTGACCCGCACACTGCCGCTTGTCCGTTTCAGAGAATTTATTTAAGTAGCAACCTTTCTGTCACCAGACCTTTCTCCAGCTTGAGAAAGGTCTGGTGACCGAAACGTTGCTACTTTAATAAATTCTCTGAAACGGACAAGCGGCAGTGTGCGGGTCAGTCTGTCTTTAAGTCAGATCTCCTCTAATTATAATCTAAAATATGAACCCTTGTTGTAAAAAAACAAAGTTGTTCTTTAATTAAAAATAAAAAAGTGTGTGTGTGTGTGTGTGTGTGTGTGTGTGTGTGTGTGTGTGTGTGTGTGTGTGTGTGTGTGTGTGCAGGTGTGTGTGTGTGTGTGTGTGTGTGTGTGTGTGTGTGTGTGTGTGTGTGTGTGTGTGTGCGTGCGTGCGTGTGTGTGTGTGCGTTTTAATGGAATGTACACCATAACATCATCAGTGTTAATCTTACTCTGAGAGTGTACACATTTGAATGAGATTGTAAAACGTTACCTTGCCACCCACCATGCGCTCGCCTCCCACCATTTACTCCTCCATGCTGTCTGCAGGCGCCGGATAGCGGGGGTCGAGGTCAGCTGGCTCTGAGGACGAGAGAAAAGTAAAGGAATTACAGCCTTCACTTCCAGTGGCGTCAGTTCAGAAAAAGCTAAGGTATGGCATCATGACTGGTGTCTTGCCAGCGCGCCTACCTTAGCAACAGGCATGATACATTTATTTCAAGAAGTACATTCTATGTTTCCCCCATCTATGTTTCCCCCCATTTCTACGGTTTCTTGGGCTGGATATGGCAGCCTGGAATGGTTGTTCAAGTGCAGCTAAACTTGGCATGTTATTAAACGTGCCACAATTAACAATAATGAATTGCACCTGTGCAGCTGACCTGCGGAACCTGGGAATATACCATTTTGTCAAGATCGGGAGAATACAAGGGTGGAGAATATAATTATAAAATCTTGTTAAAGTGAACATTTTGTTACATTTTGCATTTGTACTGTAGTTATTTTACTGTAATTTAACAACATAATAACCATCCAGCACAGATAGACAAAGAGACATTCATGGATTTATATCTGCATTTCCCTGCCATACCCAATTGACTCCCCTCTTCACTTCCCTGATCATTAAACCATAAACAGAAAAACAGCACTATATTGGTGGAAGTCGGATTACTACATACAGAGTACAAGACGTTATTACAAGAGTACACGACTAAAATCGCATCAAAATTGAATGATGATGCATTTGTTGATGATGCATTTTGCATCATATGATGCAAAATGCATCATCATTCATGCTGAAATACAAAAAAATCTCAAAACACAGATTGAACACAGACAATAACTCAGGATTGTGTTGATCTTGTCCCAAACAACAATAAAATAAGATCTGGTTGTCCCAGAGGTGAACTGGGCCTTTAAACTGTGAGAGTGTGAAATTCCATTCGTACACTCTCAGAGTAACGCGGGTCCTTGAAATTAAAATGACCAAACCCACCTTTTGGCACGGAGCCAACAGCACCTGGCAGGCCGGCACGGAGAGAGCTACTCCCACCAAGCTGGACAAGGCACAGGTCAGTTTTGATGACGGACCTGATCCACCCCTCGAACCGGTCCACTCTGGTGTAGACGGCAGGCAGACGTTTCCCACACAGCCACCAGCTCAAAACTCCAGACAGGACGCGTTGCCCCCACAGTTGCTTGACGATTGGACCTCCAGACCTCTGATGAGACAGAAATTAACATTGTATTACTCTTCAGTTCTACTCGGTTATGGCTAATATTTGGAATGGGATCTGAATTGCATATTATACCTGACATAAGCACACATCATGTTGTCTGTGATGAATCCTGGATAGCTACTGTTGCAGGATTCGTTGTCGACAAATTGAACTTGGAATTGCTCCAGAACCATAGGGGGTTCTGGAGGGTCTGTGGATGGAGACAATACACATGTAGAACAATCTTAGTCTGCAGCCTCTCACTGTAGGCTGCCTTAAAGGAGTAGTTCACCCCCAAAATGACTTTTTTTATATTGATTACTCACGCCATGGAGACTTGAGTTCAATAATATTTCTTTGTATTTTTCGCATTCCTAAGACAACAAATTGATTATAGTGAATTTACCCCCATTGAATCCGGACAGGGACCCAAATGCATTCGGGTCCCCATCCGGAATCAATGGGGGTACATTTATTGTAATGAAATTATTGTCTTAGGAATGCGACTAAAACCAAAAAGTATTATTGAACTCAAGTCTCCATGGCATGAATAATCAGTAGGAAAAAAAAGTCATTTTGGGGGTGAACTACTCCGTATTAATCTTACAAACTCAATGTTGTAGGCTATTAAAACTTGTCAGTCTGTCAAAACATCATTCAATGGAATTCTACAGTATGTTGCCATTTGCACCATTTCAAGTGACATTCTGTATGTTATGTCATGCATGCTTGCTCACCTCCCTCCCCAGCCCAGCCAAGGATCCAGCTGGGAGTTTCGTGGCCGAACACGCTGCCATTGGCTGCCAGACACAGTGGTTGGATCGTGTCGCTGAACGAGACAGGCGAGGTCAGCCGGAGCAGAGCTAGGTCGTCAGGATGTCTCACAATCTCAGCAACATCTCTGCTCACTCCAGGTTGACCAGTCATCAGAACGCGCAGGTCGTCCGGCCTGGAAAACACAAATATCAAGATGGGAAAAGATGAGATGAAACATTTTGGGAACTGCTGCTCTTAGAAGCTTGTTGCCTCCATCTGGCAAGGTTTAGCCTATAAACAGTGGTGTAAAGTATGTGTACTTAAGTACTGTACTTAAGTACAATTTTGAGGTATCCGTACTTTACTTGAGTATTTCCAGTTTTCAGTACTTTTACTTCTACTCCACTACATCTCAAATCCAAATATTGTACTTTTACTCCACTACAATTATTTGAAAACTTTAATTACTAGTTACTTTGCAGCTATGAATGATTATATTCTAAAACATACATTAATCCACTTTAGCCCTATTTTATGATCTACAAGCTCATAACGCGTCGCATTGTGACGCGTTGTGAGCCTGTAGATCTGCTATTTTCAAACATGTTGTACTTTTGGTACTTTAAATAGGCCTACTTATTGATGCCAATTCTTTTGTACTTTTACTCAAGTACATTTTTTATTCCGTACTTCTACTTGTAAGGGTGCCCTCAGACCAAAATACCTATGAGAGTGGAATCCGCGTTCCGCCAATGCATTTCAATGAGAAGGGAGCGTTTTTTGCAGAAATCCTCTGCTGGCATGAAACCGCTTCACTCTCATTGAAATGCATTGGCGGAACACGGATTCCACTCTCATAGGTATTTTGGTCTGAGGGCACCCTAATAGAATATTTCTATATTGCAGTATTGATACTTTTACTTAAAGGAGCTATAGTCATTTCTTTTTTGAAAAACGGAAGCTAAAATAAAAATAATGTTCGAAAATATTTTATAAAATAAATATGCTTCAAATATGTGTTTCTCTTAAAAAATGTCCACAAAAAGCATAAAATAATAATAAAATAATCATTTTGGCCTTTGTCAGACTTTGTTTACATCCTAGTCTATTATTTTATATGGATTGATAGGATGTAAACAAAGTGTCAGCTTGACAAAGACCAAAATGATTATTTTGTCATTATTTTACGCTTTTTGTGGCCATTTTTGAACAGAAACGCATATGAAGCATATCCTTTTTATAAAATATTCTTGAACATTATTTTTATTTCAGCATCTGTTATTCAAGAAAAAGTTGACTATAGTTCCTTTAAGTAAAACATTTAAGTACTTTTTCCACCAATGGCTATAAATAACTTGATGAGGCTTCATTTACCCTTTGTCCGTGGTGCAGGCACCAGAAGAGAGGACCCATTCACTGCTGATCAGTGATCCATCACACCAAGCTAACCAAGGTTCGGTCACTTCAACACTGACCAGGAAGCTGGACGTGTTGTTGTTGAAGGATGTTCCAGGTCCAGGGTCAGCTGTACCAGAAGAACCTGGGGAAGGGATCAGTGATAGTAGATACATATATAATGTATACATGCGGCATTATATTATATAGACTCTGTAATAAAAAGCTGAGCATTCTACGAGCCCACAACACATCGCAAAGCAACACGTTGTGAGCTTGGAGATCTGCTATTTTTGCATAGAGCCCTGGGAGACTTTCGGTCAACTACAAATAAGAGGTTTACGGTGTCTAAAGATGTACATTGTCTGGGCACTATAGGGACATGTGGGTATTTGGAGATGTGGGTACCTGGATAACTGGCCACTAGAATGATGGCAGCAGCCACATATTGAGGACGGCACCACCATTGTCCAGCCATCTTGACACAGAGGTCAGCAAGGATCTGAAAATAAAAAAGGACACTTTGATCACAGCAGTGCCAGCACGATACCTATGACCTTCATGGAATATCACAACTTAAGAAGAACACAGCAATAATCAGATCACTGGACCAGTGGATGTGCACAGAGCCACAGATAGACAGACACTAGGTGGTGCTAGAGCACCTGCCGTGCGCCCTCTAGCTCTCAATAACTATCCACTGGGATCTGGCTGCAGCAGTGGTGTAAAGTAACTAAGTACATTTACTTAAGTAGCCTAGGTATTTGTGCTTTATTTAAAATCCAAATATTGTACTTTTACTCCAATAAATGTATTTATTTCTAGTTAGTTCTTGTTCTAGTTCTAGTTACTTTGCAGATATCAATCATATGCCTAATATTACAAAACATACAATAACCACTTTAATATCCCTGCTTTTTGAAAAATAGCGGAACTACAAGCTCACAACGCGTCGCATTGCGATGCGTTGTGAGCTTGTAGATTGGCCATTTATATGCCAACACTTTCATACTTTTAGCCTGCTCAATAGGCCACATTTTCAATTCTGGACTTTTTTGTAACTGAGTATTTCTACATTTAGGCCTATATCGTATAAAACGTGATCAATTTTCCACCAGCGAGCGGCCAATAGCGGCCATGTGGTTTTCAACCAGTGGTCCTTGAAAGGATTCCAGGTGGTCCCCAGCTAAATGATGGAGAGTTGGTAGACTTGGTAACCAAGTGGACATATCTTTAACTTGAGATTGTAAAATGAAACCAAATGGATCAGTAAGAGTTAAATATCTGCATTATATAATTTACAAGAAGTCTACATAATTAGAGAAAGTAGAAGAATTGTTATTTAGATCAACGCTTTGCCTCTTATCTCTCCTGAGTCTCCTCCTAACTATGGCAACAACATCAATACAGCATGGAATTGGGGCATAATCTTATCCAACGACAACACAATATTCTAAGTTTGGGTCTGAGAGACTATTCTCTTCAAATGTTGGTCCGTGGCTCAAATGAAGACATGGACCGAAACGAAGGCAGTGGTTTTCAACGTTTCGGTCCTACTCCTAAGGCCCTTAAGACAAACACTTGAGAGCGTGCGCTCTCGCTGTGCGTAAAGGGAACATGCACTCGGTCGGTAACCAGATAAGTCGACCTCTTTCAAAGTCGACCTAAACTAGATGCAGATTAGACTAAAATCAAATCTGTTCTGTGGGTCCCTGGAACAAAAAGGTTTGCAATAGGGGTCCATCCGTGGAACAAACTATTTTGAGATGGGGGTCCACGGCCAAAAATACATTTTGGGGGTCCTTAACCACTGATAGGCACATTCTACAAATGTCTTCTAAAGCATAACACTTTTGTGAAAAAAACTTATGTGGCCATCAGTGTTTCTCAAACTTTGTCATGTGAAGGACCCCCAGAATGATATGTATTTGGCTACGGACCCCCATCCCAAAATATTTTGTTCCAGGGACCCCCAGAAGCAAATATTTGATTTTTGTCTATTCTGCATCAAGCTAAGGCCTCAGACCCGTTGGGAAACGAGTTTGGGGTCGACTTTGAAAGAGGTCGACTTTTCTGGCATTCACTCGGTCAGACGGTCGGTAGACCGTCTCCAATGTGATCACGGATGTCTGATGTCAAATCAGAATATGTGTTTAAGAATGAATATGCATATTTGTCAAATATACCCGTCATGCAGCACGGTTGTATAATTATATAATCGTTATAAGGACACCAAATTCTAATTTCTATAAACCAATGGTGACTCATGCTAGAAATGAATGCCAGAAAAGTCATCCCCTTTCAAAGTCATCCCTTTTTTAAATTGGAAATGTCACCCCAGGGCACGGAATAGTCACCCCAGGGTTGGGAGAAGTCATCCCAGGACCAGAGAAAACCCACCCAGGAAAACCCACCCCAGGACCGCAGAAAAGTCACCCCAGCTAGGACTGGACAGTTATGGTGCTCTGGCGCTCTGGGGGGATATGTTACTGTTATTATAGCCTATGTCAGTGCCACCCCCAGTATATGGAATAGCCTAAAGAAGTAAAAAACGTGAGTAATTTTTCCACCAGCGAGCGGCCAGAGCACAACGAGTAGGCCTATTTACCTTAAAACAGTGGTTTTCAACCAGTGGTCCTTCAGGGGATTCCAGGTGGTCCCCATGCTAAATGATGGAGAGTTAATTGGTAACCAAGTCTGTGGACCCATAGATCTTTAACTCTTGAGAGTGTAAAATGAAACCAAATGGACCTGTAAGGGTCCATAATTTAACTCACAAGAGTTGAATTATTTACAATAAGTCTAATTATAGAAAGTAGAAGAATTGTTATTTTGATCAACGCTTTGCCTCTTCTCTCTCCTATGGCACCAACATCAATACAGCATGGAATTGTCCAACGACAACATATTCTAAGTTTGGGTCTGAGAGACTATTCTCTTCAAATGGTGGTCCGTGGTTCAAATGGAGAATGAATAATAATGGACTGGAAGGTTGAAAACCACTGCCTTGCCGTGCCTCGCTGTGCGTAAAGGGAACACCAGACGGCAGACCGTCTCCAATGCGTGATTGGATGAATTAAAATCAGAATATGTTTAGTTTAAGAATGAATGAATATGAATATTTGTCAAATATACCAGGCATGCATGCATCGTTGTATAATATACTGTAGCCAGGACACCAAATGACTCATGATGATCATCAAAACTGATCGTTTGTTTCTGTAAAATTCTAAACCATGAAAAGTAAAATGACTTTGCGTCAGCGTTTTCGTTCAAAGTTCTAGCAGAAATCGCGTAAATGGTCAATTTAGGCATTAATGTCACTGTCTAGTTATTCAGATTAACACATCACATGATGTATAACACTTAGCCTACCTATTGAGAGATACGGAGAGTCGGAGACCTTCTCTTTCCCCTGTAGAATGGATCACCGGCTCTGTGCTGTGAGGCTGCGATGGAGGAGATCACAGGTCTGGATCTGGAGTCTGCAGCTGGACCTTTATCTAAATAGCAGATCTACAAGCTCACAATGTGTCATGAACTCATGACGCAAAGCATTTTGAGTTTATAGATCAGCTATTTTCAAATGCTGTTTGGCTGAAGTGGTCAATAATGTGTGTTTTGTAATAATAATCATTACATTAACGTTCATACGGTATGGCCCTCTGGGCCACGGATGTTACAATCAGAGGCTAATCGTAGGATATCGTAGACTAATCTGTAAATAAAATCTTAATCTGATCGTTGGCCTTTGCGGATCCTCAGTCTTCACTACATTATATATGAGAGAAAGAGAGAGAGAGAGAGAGAGAGAGAGAGAGAGAGAGAGAGAGAGAGAGAGAGAGATGAAGCAGGGACCCCCACTACATCTTACATATATTATAGGAGAAGGGGTCCATGGAGTGCCAATGGCCCACTTTTCCTATTCACAAGCCCAGAAGAGCCCCCCCCCCCCACACACACACACACTCACACTCACACGCAAGCACACCTACAAACGCGCACACACACACACACACACACACACACACACACACACACACACACACACACACACACACACACACACACACACACACACACACACGCATGCACACACACACTCACACGCAAGCACACACACACACACACGCACACGCACACGCACACACACACACACACACACACACACACACACACACACACACACACACACACACACACACACACACACACACACACACAGTGCAGGGCCTGGAGCCCCACACACAGGGCACACAGGGCCTTTTTAGGTGCAGGGCCAGGCCTTTAATAGAGATGGATGGATGGATGGACGGACAGACAGACAGACACCTGGGCACTAGGGACATGTGGGCACTTGGAGAGGTGGGCACCTGGACAACACAGCACTAGGGACATGTGGGCACTTGGAGATGTGGGCACCTGGACAACACAGCACTAGGGACAGGACATGTGGGCACTTGGAGAGGTGGGCACCTGGACAACTGGACAAAACCATCTGAGCACTAGGCACATGTGGGCAGTTGGAGAGGTGGGCACCTGGACAACTGGCCACCAAAACCATATGGGCATTTGCGACACGTGGGCACTTGGAGAGGTTGACACCTGGACAACTAGACACTAAGGACATGTGGGCACCTGGACAACTGGGCAATAGGGGCATGTGGGCACTTGGAGAGGTGGGCACCTGGACAACTGGGTACTAGGGACAAGTGGGCATGTGTGCAAGGACTGACTTGCACACTTGTATATCCATACAGTATATGGCCATATCAGTTGGATCACTGATGCTAACGTAGGAGTGGGTGTGATCAGGGTTGTAAAATAATTAAGGCCCCTCCACCTTGGGCCCTAGTAACTCAGTCCCCCCCCCCCCCCCCCCCCCCCCCTTGTGACGCCCCTGGGTGCGAGTTTTGCGAAGTCTAGAGAGCAGTGATGGCTGAGTGGTAAGTGTCCATACCTAGGACTCCAGAGGCCCCAGAGGTCGCAGGTGCGATTCCCCGCTCCAGCTATCACTGCTCCCCTCCCCCTCACGCTCCTTGTGGGCTGCACTGGGTTCAGCTGGGTTAAGCTGAAAAAAGCAGCTGGGTTGGGCTGTGATATCTGAATTTCCCTCGCGGGAGGAGTAGGTAACTATGTCCCTCGGGGGAGGAGTAGGTAACTATCTATCATAGTCATATAAATGGTTCATGTACAGTATATAGCACCACCCCATATTGTTAAACATTATGTGTCTCACAATGCATCGAGATGCAATGCGTTGTGAGCTTGTAGATCTACTATTTTCAAATGGATGGAATCTATAGGGCGGAAGAGGTTAGAGTGTTTTGTAAAAACTATAGTAACTAAAGTTTTCATATAATTGTAGTTGAGTAAAAGTACAATATTCTCCTCTGGGATGTAGTAGAGTAGAAGTAAAAGTATTGGAAATAGGAAATACTCTAGTGTATTGTAAATTGTAAATACTCTTGTGAAGTTAGAGTTACTGTCGAAGTGTCCTTGATTCACTGGGTGGCCATGGTTAATAGATAGCTAAATGAAAGATTAATGACTCGCTCAGATAAACATTTGTATTTATTGAGAACACTCTGTTCCACATACTTGGAGGTTTTACTTACGCGAGTGTGTGTGTGTGTGTGTGTGTGTGTGTGTGTGTGTGTGTGTGTGTGTGTGTGTGTGTGTGTGTGTGTGTGTGTGTGTGTGTGTGTGTGTGTGTGTGTGTGTGTGTGTGTGTGTGTGTGTGTGTGTACATACCGGTAGCTGAACCACCAGGCTATACCCAAACCAGACATTTACATTGAAGCGATCTACTGAATAGAATGCAGACCTGGGTCAAATGGTAGTTATATATCTGAGTGGTGGTCACACCACAAGCGTGAGTGTGTGTAGGTTTGTTACTATCTATGCGTGTGGGTGCATGGGTACTATGTAGCTTGAGCATGAACTGCAATACCGCTGGTGACCAAGTGGCTGTTGCGTCACTTGCACATGTGTGCCGTGCACACGCATACACACGGCCACACAAGCACGCGCGAACACGCACACACACACACACACACACACACACACACACACACACACACACACACACACACACACACACACACACACTCTCTACTCAACAGGATCGAGACGATACTAATTTTTAATTTTAAACCAGAACTTTTAGAGCATATACACACTGTGTATATGCTCTAAAAGAGGCAGTCAGTAAGTACAATAAACATAATTCCACCATGTTTACGTGCTTCCTGGTTGCCTCTCGAGCCTTTGACTGCATTAACCATGGCAAACATTTTGCAAAACTAAGAGAGCGAGGGGTCCCTTCCTACTTCATAAGAGTTTTACATTTTTGGTACTGCCATCAAACCATGCAAGTAAGATGGGGTGACACTATATCTGGTCCATTTCAAGTGACTAATGGGGTCAAACAGGGTGGGGTATTATCACCTGTGCTTTTTAATTTGTATATGGATGAACTCTCTGTCAGTCTTAAAAAGTGTAGGACTGGCTGTATGATGGGAGAAAGGCTTGTTAACCACTTAATGTATGCGGATGACCTGGTTGTCATGTATCCCAGCTCTGCTGGGTTACAGCAGCTGCTTAAGCCCCTTTTCGACTGCAGTTTTTATCACCACACCACACCACACTACATATATCTACATTTTCCATTACACAAAAGTACCCCTATCGGTAAGAAACAAATTGACCCTTTTAACTGTGATTATAATACAATATAAATTTGTATTACAATTAATTATAATACACTATAATGGATTATAACTGTGATTATAATACATTATAAAGTATTAATGTATTACTATGATAATTATAATACACTATAATAGATTATAATAGTGGTGATAACACAATAGAATCTATTATCATGTATTACAACTATATCATGGTAGTCTAAATGAAAAGCCAGTGAGTGATCAGTCATTATGATGTGTTTGGCCCTGTGTGGCCTAGCTCAGACCTACTCTAGAGTGGATACTTTTTAGTACCCTGTTTAGTACCACTTTCACACCACTCTACCCAGGTCCTTGTAGTGGAAAACCTGGCACAAGTGGGCGGTGTGGTGTGGAGTGGTGTGGAGTTGGGCCAGTGGAAAAGGGGCTTAGAGTGTGCTCAGATTATGGTCAGATGTGTGATTAGGTCTAATCCAAAAAAGAGTGTTGTCATGATAATGAAAACTAAGGAGGAACGAAAGGCAGCTTTCCCCTCTTTTCAGCTGGCCGACAAGGTGCTTAATGTTGTGGACAAGGTCAGATATCTGGGGCACATCATTAGAGACGACCTCAGTGATGATGATGATATACAAACACAATACTGTAAACTATGTGCACAAGCCAATATGCTCTCACGTAAATTTTACATGTGTACTGATGATGTAAAGATAGCTTGTTGTTGTTGTTTTAATCTCTGTTGTCTCTTGTATTGTTGATTGGACCTGTAGAGTCTGAAAATAAAGATTGATTGATTGACAGTGTATGTTGGATTAATTGATTAATTAATTAACTCTCACATGCAAGAGAGTGAGTTGTGTGTATGAGAGGGAGTGAGGATCAAAATGTGCGGGAGCACATGCTGTATACAGTATGTAGGTGTAAAAGAACAAAAAAAATATTGTATTTCTTACCTATTGTTTTACTATTTATTACCTTTTGTTATGAGAATGAGCCAGGGGTAGGGCTCGATAAGCAGTATGCTCCTCCCTACTCTACTTTTTTTGGCACCTTGGACACTTACAGTATTCATGTCAAACGAACTCTTGAACTTGAACTCTTTCTATTTTTATTCATTATCTCTTGAGACTATGCTATGTTCAGATGCACAGATATCACAATTTTATTTGTATTGAACTGTCCGAAAGTGCTGAAAAATAAAATGAACTGAACTGAATGTGTATCTTCAGACATTTAACCACTTGAACAGTCAATACGTTGTCTGCTATTCTTTTCCCTCTACACCAAACCTCTTTGCCAGAAATAGCCGATCTACAAGCTCAACACTCCTTGCTGTGCGAGGCGTTGTGAGCTTATAGATCTGTTATTTTTGGCTAATGTTCCACTCAGAATAAGGATGCTAGGGTTCAAGTGGTTAATGTAAAGAAAACATGATCATATCACAAAAAAGATTTGGCGGCCCCCCTGTGGTAACTCTGAGGACCCCCTAGGGGTCCCAGACTCCCTGTTGAAGACCCCTGCATTACACAAACCACTTGTTACAAAATAGCAAATTCCTGCTCGGCACAGCCTGGCTGTGAAGGTTGAGTCCTTAATATAGCAACATAGAGGCCTGGAGACCTTATCTGGGGTCCAAGCCTGACAATGATGCCTCCTAGTGACTTTATCATGCAACTCACTGAGTGGACGCTGCAACATAGGCCTAATAACAAAGGTTAAAAGCTGTTCAACTCAGTTACCCGCATGTCCTTGTTTATAACTATATATGGATACTGAATCCCTGTCACCCCAATTTCTCTTCCCCAAACACACAAACCCAGCTCAGTGGCCTTGTGGTTAGAGTGTCCGCCCTGAGATTGAGAGGTCGGGGTTTCGATCCCCCGTGGGGTCATACCAAAGACTGAAAATCGGGACCCTGTGTCTCCCTGCTTTGCACTCAGTATCAAGGGTTGGATTGGGGGTAAGTCCCTACGACATACTATAATGGTATGTACCCAGTGGTGTGTTCTAGACTTTTTTTTAGGGCATATATAATCTATGATGTCTGTGTGTAGGCTACATATCCAACCAGTCAAAAGTAGAGATGTGCCGATTGATCAGTGAGTGATCGTGATGTAGAGATGTGCCGATTGATCAGTGAGTGATCGTGATGTTTATACTTAATACACAATGTCAATGTTTTGTAAGAAGAATCATTAAATATATAAATGGTGCTATAGTAACACAATAAATAGAAGAATTTATGGATTTGCCGCTGTGATTGGGAATATCGGTATCGGCAGATACTGACTCCAGTTGATAGGTGATCTGTATCGGCCCCAAAAATCGCAATCGGAGCATCTTTAGTCAAAAGTTTGGACACAGCTCTCATTCAAAGTGTGTGAGAAGCAGTGTCCAAACCTTTGACTGGTAGGGTACATATAGTACCTAAAAACTAGAAAACAGCAGATCTACAAGCTCACAACAAGTTGCTTTGGGCCGCTTTGTGAATCGGCTATTTTCACTACTTCTTAATGGGGACGCTTTGTGAGCTTGTAGATCGGCTATTTTCACTACTTCTTAATCATTTGATATGGAATGTCTTGGGGTTTGCTTTTATTTATTCATGCAATCTATTAGAACGGTCTTTGCATTTTTTGATAATGTTTTGAAATAATATTATTAAAAACAAAATATAGGAAACAAAAAATAAGGGACCCATAAAAAAACATGTCCTTGACCCACAAAAAAGATTTGATACTTGTTAGGACCCATTTTTAAAACCATTTATCTCCTTCCATTTATTGCTTTGCAGTCGTATATTATATTTAATATTTAATGTCATAACATGCATGTCCTCAGCCACATTACCAAACACATTATAAATAGACATTTACTCAAATGCCTTCTTATTTTGAAAGAGGTACCAGGCTATAGCATCTGACTTTTTTCTTATATTTGAAAAACTGATTGCCTCCTCTGTCACAGAATACAGCTCACGGAGCCTGGGTTATACCAGCATGGGTACCATGGTCTCACACTGCCACCTAGTGTCAAAGCTGCCAACCATCCCTTGAATCATGGAATCGTCCCTTATTTGAGAACTAAGTAACTAACCCTTATTGAACAGATAGGGGACACATTTTAAGTTCCTAATTTGGGGGAATCACTCAATGACTCACATCTTACAAGTTACAACCAGGTCATATGCTATAGAACAGGTGGTTAAAATAATGTAACTGAAATTGTACACATAGTGAGATGTTTCTGGATTATTTGAATTTTAGGTAGTTGGCAACCCTTCTTTGTCTTTGGCTATTCAAAATAGCACACATAAAGGCTTGTAGACAGGGGTGTCGCAACATATTCTGGGCTCTGGGTACAAGTACTCACTGCGGGCCCCCTATGAATGCTCTTCATAGGGGGTAGGTAAATGGTAAATTTATATAGCGCTTTTATCCAAAGCGCTTTACAGAGATTGTGCATTACATTCACCCATTCACGCACACATTCATACACCGGTGGCGGAGGAAACCATGCAAGGCACCAACCTGCTCACCGGGAGCAATGTGGGGTTCAGAGTCTTGCCCAAGGACCCTTCGACATTAACTCAGGGGGAGCCCGGATTCGAACTGGGAACCCTTCGGGAACCCTTCGTGCTCTAATAACGGTTTCTCTACCCCTGAGCTACACCGCCACACGGGGGTTTAAGCCATTTAGACTTTATTGTGTGCTTTAACTATTGAAAAATAGCAGATCTAAGCTCACACTGCAAGCTTGTAGATCTGCTATTTTTGAAAAACCATGAAAATGTGTGCAAGTCTTTGAATATTTCAAATCGTTCTACGTCTTTTTTTGCCAGACCCATGAGGGTCTAGTCTACCATGCAGGCTATAGGCTTTAAGTAGCCAATGACGATTAACAAAGGGCCTATAATAGGTGACCAATACCCTAAACACAGCCTGAATCTTTTCCTAATTGTAAGCCTAAAGCCTGATGCATACATACAACTCCCATAAAACAACCATTTCTCCTGTGAAGACCAGGAATCTTCCTCACAATGTCTATTTTCAAATTGTCTAATTATTCTTTTCTTTTACTTATTTTCTAATTCTACAATACTTGACTATACTTGGACATTTGTCACGCATGCACGCACGCGCGCACACACACACACACACACACACACACACACACACACACACACACACACACACACACACACACACACACACACACACACACACACATGCTTGTGTGCACTCACACACAACACTGTTTAGACTTTTGGGTGAACATTCTCATGTAAAAACATATTTGAAAAAAGAAACCAAAGTGTTTTTCACATGCCTTAAAGTCTTAAACAATACACTGTTTCTCTGTTCTTCTAAGAGACCTTGAACCATGAAAGAGCTCTTGTTCAGAAGGGAGTATGACTGTCTGTCCCACTGATAAAATGTTTAATTTTAAACTGCTGTCTCCTGAAATCTATGATGTCAACTCCTTCAGAACACATATTAACTAGATCCAGGAACTGAGAACAAAGGTCACCGGAATTCAACATTAAGTAGCTTTTTAATATCCATTCTCTGCTGCCTGGGACTTTTCTGCTCTCAAATTTAATTCAGAGTTTAGTGTTTCTGACTGTAGATGAGAAATGGCTTATTTAAGCAGTAAACCTAATTGGGCTCAGAGACTTGTACCGTACCCGGATCAACATTTGTACCATGTGTACTACCTGGGTCCACTTGGGAAAGGTGGTCTTGACTACTTCACTTTGTGGGTACTTGGGTACGATATCTGATGTGTACCACACCACAGTTGTACCACAATCCCTGAAGAAGACCAGCCCAGGTGGAAACGTTGGCTATAGATAGGCAATAGATTATCCTGCATCGTGACTATAATGAGTGTGGCCTTTTAGACTTTTTTACCAAGGTCAGCACAGCAGAACCTCAGCAATACTGTGTGAGGCCTTCTCCCGTTTGTTTGTGTGAAACCCAAGTCAAAACACAGAGGCTCACCACTTTTTGAGCTCTCTCCCCCAAACACACTCGCCCTCCCTGGAAAAACATTACTAATGCGAGAGCTGTCCGGCTTGGGAGCGGCAGTTACAAAGTTACAAAGTACCAAAAACATCATTTGGATCAATGTACCGAATGTGAATGCAGTCATTCCCACACATCACGAGACAGAGTGTCTTTCTTTCATGAGTCACTGCAAGTCAGCATGCATAGAGTCTGGACTCAGAGGAAGCAATGTCTCAATGATTTGGGACACATGTACACACACACACACACACACACACACACACACACACACACACACACACACACACACACACACACACACACACACACACACACACACACACACACACACACGGCATGAGGCCTTGTCTTTTAGGAGGTACAGTAGTCCATATTATATTTGCATCTTGCACAAAACCACAACATTAGTCTGTAGGCCTATCTTTCAGAAAGAGGTTGTAGATCTGTGATCTTCCAACCACGTACTGCTTTAAAGGGGTCAGTGTGCCAGCATACATCTCTGCTCTAATACCATGCAGTCAGTGAGATGTACAAACCACATCTTGGTATGGTGAAAACCGTAACGCAGGACAGACAGGCAGGAAGTGTTCAGAACCCAGGTTTGGTACATTCATACAGTTGAACAGAGAAGACGTCACAGACATGAACTTACTTGATACTGAACAACTGAACAACTGAGCGACCCAGGACTGGCTGGGGAGCAAACTGAGGGCTGATTACAACTTAAGTGACACAACACATAGAAATACAAGACATAAACAAGACAGGCTGAGTCTGACTGTGAAAGAGATCAGCTGACCAGTTGTTGCTTGTAAGACAAGGCTGGCAGTATCACTGTAGACTATAGGACAAGCATGGTGTGTCACTTGGAAATGGAGAACAGTTTGTCATCTCAAAACACTGCAATATTGAAATACTCTGCAAGTAAAAGTCCGGAATTCAAAATGTACTTGACAATACAAATGTACACAGGCAAATGTATTGGCATCAAAATATACTCAAAGTACCAAAAAGTAGAAAATACTATTTTTTTTTTAAATGTATGAAAATCCTTTGAAAATAGCAGATCTACAAGCTCACAATGCGTCGCATCATGACACATGATGCAAAACACAAGATTTTCACCCGACAAGGACGATATCTGAACTGTCGCTGGAGTAGTGGGAACGCCACCGTCGCCCCCTGCAATGTTGTGGCCCTCGGCTTGGTACCCTAGACATAATTCGGCCCTTGGGGAAAACTAATTGGGGAACCCTGATCTAGAGGCACTGACAATACTGGACCAAACAAATTAATGCCATTAGCAACTAAGGGAAATAAATTAGGACAAGTGACCTATTTTAATAATCAAAACACTATTAGCCTATTATTCACCTTACAAAAGCTATATTATGTAATCTTACTACATTACACACTACAGTATATTTTATCAACCCAAACAACCTTCACACAGGAACAAAGGGGTGTCATTTTATACAATTAAACAAGCCTTTTTCCTTTTATTTTTCAATCGACCAAAGCAAAATTCCAAATTGGAACTAATGCTCTCTCTACTACATGCCATGGGAAACTGGCAGCCCCCACCTTCACTTAATATGGCCTGCAGGATAATATTAGAATACTGACATATTGATTTCAGCTGTTACAATTCCAAACATGCACATGACACGTTTTAATTACTTCAGTTCAATGACTAGTATTAAAATGGTATTGTCTTTTACTCTATTTTATGTCCAATGTATTTGTATTTAAGTTCATAAAGTCAACATAACTAAATGCATTCGAAAACCTTATCAGCACTCTTATTATGTCAGAGGGCTTGAACAGTGTAGAGCTCAGATAAACCCTGGCCTGAGCAGAGCTCAGTGTACTGTAGGCCCCAAACTGAATCCACCTGACATCACCTCAGCAGTAGTCCATCCACACCCACTTATTGACTAACACCTCCTCAAATAATAATATCAATACATTACAATATATATTTACTAAAAATAGGCTTCGGTTGGGGAGTCTTCCTGCCCCTCAGTTTGTGATGACTGATCTAAGCAGTCACACTGGGCTGATTCAAACTAAATGGAATCAGCTTCACACAGGATAAATCAGTCACCCCAAAACACTCAGATGGCCACTCTCCGGCCAGAATGTAAGAACTGCTTTCCCCTGTAACAAACACTTATAACTAAACTGCCACATAGATGTTTGATTTATGTTAAACTCAAAGACCCTTTATTTGTGTTATTTATTTCAGACCACTATATAGCCTACAGTAACACATATTATCACGCTCTTTAACTCCTGCTTGCTGGACTAATTTTATTTTATAAATATTAAATTACCCTCTGGTATAAAGGACTCTCTGAGAGGAATCATTTACATACCAACACATAATTAAGAGGTTACACTTAAATTGTTTCCTTTTCCTTTCTTAATTTTTCAAGTCATGGTAAAATCGTCTTCCCACATCAAGTATTGACAGTAACAGACACAGGTACAAAGTACATAAAGAGATAGAGATTTATTTACATTTACAGATACTGGTACACTGGTCAATGTTATTGCCTGTTTCTTTCATTAACAGTAAAAACAATAAAGAATATACTTTGTAAAATGGTCATATTGTACATAATGTCAAGTACAAATGATTTTAACATGCACAATACATCATTATGAGACCTAGATTTACCTTCAACTTCTTGTTTATGACTTAGGGGCTATCACAAGTTGTGTAGCATTTTTAGAAATATTGGGCCTTAAATGTAATTTAAAGAAATACATTTGTAATCAAATAATAATAATGCCTAGTGTTCTCAGGGCCCCAATGTTCCAGTCATGCATCTTTGGTACTCCCAACTCCTCTAAGTTTAGTTTAGGTTAGTATTTGCACACAATCACACAGGTGTACAGTCAACACATTCTCACTACACGACTCACTCCTAACCACATAACGTTCAATCCTGTGTAAATCATCTTTACACCTGTGTGAAATTACTACAGCTACAGTATGTTGTTAGTACAGTTTACACCCACAGAAAAATAAAAGCTGTCAACTAGAACCAAAACTGGTTCCTGGAAGGACCTTTCAGAGCAAGGTTATTTAAAGAACCATTTAAATGAAGGGTTCTATTAAAGAAACCTTAGAGGTCCCTCAAATTATTACAAAAGAAACCCATTTTAGCACTATTATTTTTCTGTGAGTATATATTACTTGAATTATTTGTTATGTCTCCCCAGGCAGGGTTGTAGCATCAATCCTGGGAACAAGGATAGCGGGACCCACTATGAATGTTCTTCAATGTTCGTACCGGTACCTGGTTCCCCCGACGAGATTCAGATTCAGATTCAGATACCTTTATTTACCATTGTGTAGAACACATAGGAATTTGTTTTGGCAACAACAAGGCACTTGGAACCAGGCGGGATCACTTCTCCCTCGTCCGCAAAGCGGACAGGTTGGATGTCCTCGCTGAACGTGACGGGACAGTCGACTTTCAGCATGGCAGCGCCGTTGGCCAACGTACTATAGGGTTAGAGTCAGAATAGGGCTGTCACAATTATTACATAATCGTTTAATCGCAATTATTTGAGGTAATCACAATTATTTTGCTTAATCGTCATAATCGTTTCCATGTTGAGAAATGTTAATATAATGTCAAACACTTTCAAAAAGTAGTGGAAATAGCAGATCTACAAGCTCACAACGCGTCGCATCGTGGCGCGTTGTGAGCTTGTAGATCGGCTTTTTCCACTATCAATGTTATTTTTTAAGTACCGTATAAAGTTGTCAAATATGTCAGTAATTTCTTTGTATATTTAGGTTATGTGTCATAATTGCCATGTGCAACTTCAAAACCTACAAGCCAAACAGAAATGTAATTGTCAACGACAAATACACAATTAAATAGTTAATCGCAATTATTTGAGTGACAATTAATCGTCATGTAAAATGTCATGATTGTGACAGCCTTAGATCAGAATAACAATATTAGTTATTATATAGAGCAATAATATTTAGTTATTAATAGCGCTAGAATCAATCATGCACATGATCCCTACCTTGGATCATACTTTGGGTAGACCATGAAATTAATGACGCCTCTCGTCTCACCGCTAGCATACACGACGGTCAAGGTCTTCGGGTCGTCGATGCCCCTGTAGAAGAGAAATATAAAATTTGCCATTTAGTGAATATACTATATTCCTTCTTCTGTCTCAATCTCCCATTCTACATCTCACTCCCTTCCCTCTCCCTCGATCTCTCTCTCTCTCTCTCTCTCTCTCTCTCTCCCTCTCTACCACCCCTCTCTCTATCTCTCCCTCCCCTTTCCCTCATTCCCTCTCTCTCCCTCTCTACCCCCCCCCCTCTCTCCCTGCCGCTCACGTACACAAATTGTGCATGTTCACAGAACGACAGGTGATGCACAGACAATGGTATTGTGACCAAAATGTTTGTCCTATCCCTTTGCACATGAGCACTTCAGGGTTGAGAATGTAAAAGGTTGAGTTGCAATTTTTTTGTGGAGTGTGTGTGAGTCTTTCACCTCTTTGGTTCTTCTCTCTATCCATTCTCTCCACATAATGGCCTATTGTCTTGGGGCTGTTATAGGCTACTATAAGCCCCTGATCTCTCAAGAGAATCACCCCTGGTGTAATTATATCAATAAAATACACTTACTCAAGGCAGAGGACGTGAAGAAAGATGTGTTGGTTGCCCACCACTGATCCATGGCATATTTTCCGCCCACCATGCAGAATGCTGACAAGAAACGGGAATTCCGCTGCCGTCTCTCCCACACCCACTGGAACAGAGATCAGAGACATAATTAACCACTTAAAGGACAACTTTAGTTTTTTTACAACAAGGGTTCATATTTTTGTAATTAAAGAATATAAAAGTTGAGTGTTACAATTATTTCATTTTCTTCTTTCTATTGTTTTAGAGATTCTTATTCCAGTGGTTGGGGGCATGCGTACAAGTGGCTGAATATGTCATTTTACACAGAATAAGCCCATTCCCAAGATACAACGCAACCTTTCATGGTTGGATGTGACCTATGGGGGCTAGAAGTGTTACTGTAATAGCAATAAAGAAACTGCTGCCTTAATGTGTCTAAAAAGACATATTTAGCCACTTGTACGCATGCCCCATTTGTACGCATGCCCCACATTTTAGCGCGGTAAACGTGATAAAACCATAGAACGAAGCAAATGAAAACATTTTAACACTCACTTTTTATTTTTTCTAATTACAATCTAAAATATGAACCCTTGTTGTAAAAAAACAAAGTTGTCCTTTAAGACCTACGTACTGTAGAGGCCTATGCCAGGGGTAGGCAACCTTAGGCACGGGTGCCAACATTGGCACAGGGGAGGATAATCACCGGCACACTGGCAGCAGCAGTGTGAGAGAGAGGACTTTTATTTTAAAAACAAATCTTTTTTTAAACGGTCAATTAAATGAAGTTTGCTAATGTATAGCAAATTACATCTTGCACAAAATTCTACATTCATTAAAACTCTGAACTCTGACTGGGAAGGGAGTCGGGGAGATAGGTTGTTTATTGCTCTGGGGGTCTAATGATCGTTATAACAATGTCCTGACAATCAAAATATGTCCAAATATTTGCCATTAAAAACATGTAAACGTGGTCGATTAAATGAAGTTAGCTATAGAAAATTACATCTTGCAGATTATTCTACATTCATTAAAACTCTGCACTCTGACTGGGAAGGGAGTCGGGGAGATAGGTGGGTTATTGCTCTTTATAACAAAGTCCTGCCAATCAAAATATGACAAAATAGTTGTCATTAAAATGTGCGGTATGTTGACATGGCACAATGACATAAAAACGTGGCACTTCATGTCAAAAAGGTTGCTGATCACTGGCCTAGGCTATAGGCTATAGTTTGCTGTATGATGGATGAATGAACAAAACAAATGTATGGTATCTAAAAAAGACTAAATCCAAAGAATTCACCGTTTGTCAGCCTTCTGATTGGTCCCTGAGACTCCCTGACTGGCCAACCAGAAAAATACATTCACTTTTTGCAAGCGGGGGTGGAGTTCTGCAGTCGGAGAAAGTGGCAGCCGTCTTTCACCGGCTGTCCGCACTGCGGAGCACGGCCAGGCCGCTCGCGACCTATAGCGTTTGCGATCATTGTAATGAATAAGCTTCAACAGACTAGTTCACATGGACCTTATCAATGGTCTAACTTGTTACGATTGGGTACATATATTTTAAATGGGCAGAATTACGAAAAGCCAGCCTATTATGTGAGGAGAACAGATTATAGTTCTCCTCTTCCTACCCAAGATGCAATGCGCTTTCTCCTTCTATTTCTATTCTCTCTCTGATCCAGAGGATTAAACTAATTAAAACATATATTTTCGGGGGGAAATTACTGTTTTGCTATGTAATTACTGTACCTTTTTCTTCCCTTTTTATTAATATCACGTAGATGTGTTTTTTTTGGTACTTTATATAGCTGTAATGAGGCTATGGAGGAAAAGAAAATCCCATCCACTTCCACTATAAAAGAATCTGCAATAGTGATTCTGTCCCACTGGGATTAAACAAATTAAAACATATATTTTCGGGGAAACCCCCTGTTTTGCAATGTAACTACTGTACCTTTGTCTTCCCTTTTTATTAATATCACCTAGATGTTTTTCCTTTGGTACTTTAAATTGCAATAATGAGGCTATGAAAAAAGAATCCCATTCACTGCCACTATAAAAACAATCTGCCCAGGGTTAATGTCCCACCATAGTAACAGGGCAGAATGGGGCGGGATTTGCAAAAGCCTGAATTAGCCTAAAGTGTTACATTATGTCTATATTCAGTAAAAGGGGTGTGTCCCCTGTCTCTCCAGAAGTGATGCAGATGGAATTGGAACTGGAATATTATAAGATTTGAAGGTATTAAAAAAAGAATATATATATATATATATATATATATATATATATATATATATATATATATATATATATATATATATATACATATACACACACACACACACACACACACACACACACACACACACACACACACACACACACACACACACACAAATGATGGTTATACCAACCAAGGGAGGACAGAATGATCGCAGTAGCCAGGTTCCACCATTTTCCAGCCATCTTGGCACAGGGTGTCACACAGGTCAGCAGGGATCTGAAATAAAAAAGACACTTTGATTACAGCAGCTGCAGTGGCAGCACGAAACCTATGAATAAAACCCATGGAATAAAACCAGTAAGACTCCCTAATTGGGAGATAAGCGACCGTAGGTCACTTATCTCCACAAATAGAGCAAAAATGTGTTTTTCCAAAATCTTCCTGATCCATGTTGATGACATGAGTGTAGACATACTGTGTAGTGATTTTCGTGATTTTAGGGCAAAATCTGAATCGGCCTCATGGTGGCGCTAGAGGGCCATGTGAGAAATGAGGGGTGGGGTCTCCGCGCCGCCAAGGCGGACGAATAGGTACCGGCCCCGGCTCTCCCGGTCGCTCCTAGCCCGAGTTACGGCATTTTATGTGAGCTGCAGTGGCAGGGGGTCCTCCACTGGGGGCGCCACCACTTTTGCATCCGTTCTGGAGCACCAGGAGTGGGTGGTCCCCGGGAATGCCCCGTGAGCAGCCCCGTTGGGGTGGTCATTTGGTAATTTTTGCACATGTGCTCATTTTTTACACTTGGGGGTCCCCGAGGGAGCTGGGGGTCCCTGGAACTCCGGGGGTCCTTGGAGGTTGTAGTTTGGCAGGTAAGAAGTGTGTGTGCAAAATCTGGCATGGATCGGGGCAACGGTTGCGGAGATATGAGCAGGGCAAAAGTGTGACGTGTGACGTGTGTGACGGACGGACGGACGGACGGACGGACACCTCGAGCAGCTTTCTGTAGTAAGTGCGACCTACGGTCGCAACAAGAGTCACAAGAATCAGACCACTATGGTATGGACCAGTGGACGTGCACAGAGACACAGGTAGACACTGGGTGATAGCACCTGCCAAGTGATTTCATGTGAAGTCTGCAGGCTTTAGAGGGCTGTCCCAGTTAAAGTGGCTAAGTTGTAGTTATGCAGTGAGTGCAGGGTAGCTAACATTGGAAAGTCAGAATTCAGGAGATTTTTGTTGGGGGTAGTTGGGGGGAGGGGGGGCATTAGCCTATATAATTTAGCCTACAAGAGGTCTACACACAATTAGAGAATGTAGAAGAAGTGTTATTGATCAACGCTTCATCTCTCCTATTATAGGTCTATAAAAAATATTGGATCAATACGGCATCCAATGACAACAAAATCGATACGGCATCCAATGACAACAAAATAGGCCTATTCTGTTTGGGTCTGAGAGACTATACTCATCAAATGGTGTTTGTGGCTCAAACGGAGAATAAATAGGACCTAATGGACCTTGATATAAAGCCACTGCCTTAAAATGTTCCAAATGTGCGCTTGCTCAGGCTTGCCGTGCGCTCTGGTTGTGCGTAAAAAGGGAACACTCAGGCAGACCACTACAGAATGTGTAGTTTAAGAATGAATATAGGCCTACTATTTGTCAAATATATATTGTACATGTAATTTAATAACCTGAAATTGTATAATTAATTTAAATAACCTTATAGGCTTCAATCCTACGCAGAGAGAGCCGTAAAGGACACCAAATGCTAATTTCTAACAAATGTCAACTGCTAAAATGTATTCATTGTAATAATAAACAGACATCAAAACTGGAATTAATGTCGTTTCCATAACGTTTTATATCTGTTCTAAAATTCTAAACCATGAAAA
>NC_137829.1:44196446-44281446 GCF_963921795.1 Nannobrachium achirus | reverse complement strand
CTGTATGATGGGAGAAAGGCTTGTTAACCACTTAATGTATGCGGATGACCTGGTTGTCATGTATCCCAGCTCTGCTGGGTTACAGCAGCTGCTTAAGCCCCTTTTCGACTGCAGTTTTTATCACCACACCACACCACACTACACCACACCACACAGCACCACATAAAAATATCTACATTTTCCATTACACAAAAGTACCCCTATCGGTAAGAAACAAATTGACCCTTTTAACTGTGATTATAATACAATATAAATTTGTATTACAATTAATTATAATACACTATAATGGATTATAACTGTGATTATAATACATTATAAAGTATTAATGTATTACTATGATAATTATAATACACTACCAGTAAGACTCCCTAATCGGGAGATAAGCGACCGTTGGTCGCTTATCTCCTGTCACACTGCTGACATCAGTATGACATCACACCGTACACAAATGACCCTTATATAAGACCGGCATTATCTACCGACAGATTAGTAACAAGATGTTTTTTACAGGGCCTGGGATTGATGACATCAGAAATCTCCATATATGGGCATGAAAGGGATTTTGTTTCTGGAAATATGTCTGTGGGGTGCCACATTTGGAATAAAACACTTACATCACACATCTGGATATCCATACAGCCCATCTAGTTTGCCTGTGTCCATTTATGCCCATATATCTGATGACATTGGGACAATGATCTCCATATATGGGCATAAAACTTATGTTAATTAGTAAAGCCTGGGGATCTCCATATATGGGCATGAGGGGTACCCTAAAAGGGCATCATCTGGGAATAGCAAATATAGTTATCCTAGAAAGTGAAAATCTTACATCAAAGGCCATAACTACCTACCTACCACCATACTGCATTCCTCATTAAACTACCTACCAGTAAGATGCCTAAGGGAGAAAAGCAAAGGGCGAGGTTGCACCATTTCTTGGTCTTCTGGCCAGTGATGTATATCGGACCATTTAACCATATATGGAGACATCTGGTACCCAAAGATATTCACAGATATGGGCTTAATATTGATGACATAAGGGATCTCCATATATGGGCGTAAAAGGGATTTGGTTCCCCTGGCATCACAGGGATCTCCATATATGGGCATAAAATGGATTTGGTTACCCTGGCAACACGGGGATCTCCATATCTCCATATATGGGCATAAAAGGGATTTGGTTCCCCTGGCATCACAGGGATCTCCATATATGGGCATAAAAGGGATTTGGTTCCCCTGACATTACAGTGATGTCAGTGGCTGGTTCTACAGAGGGGATCTCCATTTATGGGCATAAAAGGGAATGTATGTATGATGATGTCAGATATCATAGACGTCATACGACTTTCACATAACGAATAACTGAGTAAGCATGTAAACCCGTAAAATCTATATTTGGGCATGGCTGATTTATGACCTCATCATGATGACACGAGCAAACACAGCTGAATTGTATAAATGATCAGTGCAGAAACCAACAGAAGTATTTGACCAAGACTCTTCGATTTAAAGTTAACATCAACAAAGGTGTGACGTTTGTTGATGGTCACAAAACGTGACGGACGGACGGACGGACGGACGGACGGCCGGTGGAGGTTTTCATAGTAAACTGCTCCCTGACGGTCGCAATAATAGATTATAATAGTGGTGATAACACAATAGAATCTATTATCATGTATTACAACTATATCATGGTAGTCTAAATGAAAAGCCAGTGAGTGATCAGTCATTATGATGTGTTTGGCCCTGTGTGGCCTAGCTCAGACCTACTCTAGAGTGGATACTTTTTAGTACCCTGTTTAGTACCACTTTCACACCACTCTACCCAGGTCCTTGTAGTGGAAAACCTGGCACAAGTGGGCGGTGTGGTGTGGAGTGGTGTGGAGTTGGGCCAGTGGAAAAGGGGCTTAGAGTGTGCTCAGATTATGGTCAGATGTGTGATTAGGTCTAATCCAAAAAAGAGTGTTGTCATGATAATGAAAACTAAGGAGGAACGAAAGGCAGCTTTCCCCTCTTTTCAGCTGGCCGACAAGGTGCTTAATGTTGTGGACAAGGTCAGATATCTGGGGCACATCATTAGAGACGACCTCAGTGATGATGATGATATACAAACACAATACTGTAAACTATGTGCACAAGCCAATATGCTCTCACGTAAATTTTACATGTGTACTGATGATGTAAAGATAGCTTGTTGTTGTTGTTTTAATCTCTGTTGTCTCTTGTATTGTTGATTGGACCTGTAGAGTCTGAAAATAAAGATTGATTGATTGACAGTGTATGTTGGATTAATTGATTAATTAATTAACTCTCACATGCAAGAGAGTGAGTTGTGTGTATGAGAGGGAGTGAGGATCAAAATGTGCGGGAGCACATGCTGTATACAGTATGTAGGTGTAAAAGAACAAAAAAAATATTGTATTTCTTACCTATTGTTTTACTATTTATTACCTTTTGTTATGAGAATGAGCCAGGGGTAGGGCTCGATAAGCAGTATGCTCCTCCCTACTCTACTTTTTTTGGCACCTTGGACACTTACAGTATTCATGTCAAACGAACTCTTGAACTTGAACTCTTTCTATTTTTATTCATTATCTCTTGAGACTATGCTATGTTCAGATGCACAGATATCACAATTGTATTTGTATTGAACTGTCCGAAAGTGCTGAAAAATAAAATGAACTGAACTGAATGTGTATCTTCAGACATTTAACCACTTGAACAGTCAATACGTTGTCTGCTATTCTTTTCCCTCTACACCAAACCTCTTTGCCAGAAATAGCCGATCTACAAGCTCAACACTCCTTGCTGTGCGAGGCGTTGTGAGCTTATAGATCTGTTATTTTTGGCTAATGTTCCACTCAGAATAAGGATGCTAGGGTTCAAGTGGTTAATGTAAAGAAAACATGATCATATCACAAAAAGATTTGGCGGCCCCCCTGTGGTAACTCTGAGGACCCCCTAGGGGTCCCAGACTCCCTGTTGAAGACCCCTGCATTACACAAACCACTTGTTACAAAATAGCAAATTCCTGCTCGGCACAGCCTGGCTGTGAAGGTTGAGTCCTTAATATAGCAACATAGAGGCCTGGAGACCTTATCTGGGGTCCAAGCCTGACAATGATGCCTCCTAGTGACTTTATCATGCAACTCACTGAGTGGACGCTGCAACATAGGCCTAATAACAAAGGTTAAAAGCTGTTCAACTCAGTTACCCGCATGTCCTTGTTTATAACTATATATGGATACTGAATCCCTGTCACCCCAATTTCTCTTCCCCAAACACACAAACCCAGCTCAGTGGCCTTGTGGTTAGAGTGTCCGCCCTGAGATTGAGAGGTCGGGGTTTCGATCCCCGGTGGGGTCATACCAAAGACTGAAAATTGGGACCCTGTGTCTCCCTGCTTTGCACTCAGTATCAAGGGTTGGATTGGGGGTAAGTCCCTACGACATACTATAATGGTATGTACCCAGTGGTGTGTTCTAGACTTTTTTTTAGGGCATATATAATCTATGATGTCTGTGTGTACATATCCAACCAGTCAAAAGTAGAGATGTGCCGATTGATCAGTGAGTGATCGTGATGTAGAGATGTGCCGATTGATCAGTGAGTGATCGTGATGTTTATACTTAATACACAATGTCAATGTTTTGTAAGAAGAATCATTAAATATATAAATGGTGCTATAGTAACACAATAAATAGAAGAATTTATGGATTTGCCGCTGTGATTGGGAATATCGGTATCGGCAGATACTGACTCCAGTTGATAGGTGATCTGTATCGGCCCCAAAAATCGCAATCGGAGCATCTCTAGTCAAAAGTTTGGACACAGCTCTCATTCAAAGTGTGTGAGAAGCAGTGTCCAAACCTTTGACTGGTAGGGTACATATAGTACCTAAAAACTAGAAAACAGCAGATCTACAAGCTCACAACAAGTTGCTTTGGGCCGCTTTGTGAATCGGCTATTTTCACTACTTCTTAATGGGGACGCTTTGTGAGCTTGTAGATCGGCTATTTTCACTACTTCTTAATCATTTGATATGGAATGTCTTGGGGTTTGCTTTTATTTATTCATGCAATCTATTAGAACGGTCTTTGCATTTTTTGATAATTTTTTGAAATAATATTATTAAAAACAAAATATAGGAAACAAAAAATAAGGGACCCATAAAAAAACGTGTCCTTGACCCACAAAAAAGATTTGATACTTGTTAGGACCCATTTTTAAAACCATTTATCTCCTTCCATTTATTGCTTTGCAGTCGTATATTATATTTAATATTTAATGTCATAACATGCATGTCCTCAGCCACATTACCAAACACATTATAAATAGACATTTACTCAAATGCCTTCTTATTTTGAAAGAGGTACCAGGCTATAGCATCTGACTTTTTTCTTATATTTGAAAAACTGATTGCCTCCTCTGTCACAGAATACAGCTCACGGAGCCTGGGTTATACCAGCATGGGTACCATGGTCTCACACTGCCACCTAGTGTCAAAGCTGCCAACCATCCCTTGAATCATGGAATCGTCCCTTATTTGAGAACTAAGTAACTAACCCTTATTGAACAGATAGGGGACACATTTTAAGTTCCTAATTTGGGGGAATCACTCAATGACTCACATCTTACAAGTTACAACCAGGTCATATGCTATAGAACAGGTGGTTAAAATAATGTAACTGAAATTGTACACATAGTGAGATGTTTCTGGATTATTTGAATTTTAGGTAGTTGGCAACCCTTCTTTGTCTTTGGCTATTCAAAATAGCACACATAAAGGCTTGTAGACAGGGGTGTCGCAACATATTCTGGGCTCTGGGTAGAAGTACTCACTGCGGGCCCCCTATGAATGCTCTTCATAGGGGGTAGGTAGCTTTACAGAGATTGTGCATTACATTCACCCATTCACGCACACATTCATACACCGGTGGCGGAGGAAACCATGCAAGGCACCAATCTGCTCACCGGGAGCAATGTGGGGTTCAGAGTCTTGCCCAAGGACCCTTCGACATTAACTCAGGGGGAGCCCGGATTCGAACTGGGAACCCTTCGGGAACCCTTCGTGCTCTAATAACGGTTTCTCTACCCCTGAGCTACGCCGCCACACGGAGGTTTAAGCCATTTAGACTTTATTGTGTGCTTTAACTATTGAAAAATAGCAGATCTAAGCTCACACTGCAAGCTTGTAGATCTGCTATTTTTGAAAAACCATGAAAATGTGTGCAAGTCTTTGAATATTTCAAATCGTTCTACGTCTTTTTTTTATATATATGTTTCCCATTTCAAAATATTTAGTTCCAGGGACCCCCCAGAAGCAAACTTTGAGTTCGCCGCACTGTGAGCTTGTATACCGTATCTGCTTTTTTCAATGGCTAAAGTATAAAATAATTCCAGGCCCCTTCACCTTGGGCCCTAGTAACTCAGTCCCAGCAGGGATTTTTCAAATTACACAGGTATGTCTTTAGAACACTTATAGGTCAGAGTCAGTGGGTGTCATCACTCAATCAATTAATGAACCAATAGATGGGCTTCAGTTCTCAATGTGAGGTTCCACTCAAAAAAGTAATAATAAATATAATTACATCAGTTAAGGGGCCATACATCTGAACAATAGGGTAAAGTTGCCCAAGAGGCCAAGGCTCCAAAAACAGTCCAAGATTGTCTTTAAGGTTTTTATTTCTCCCAAAAACCTCCTCCACCAAACTTCAGTGCAGTTTACAGTGATTTCAAGTAGCAAAAATAATACTGGCCAAATTAAATAAAAAATAAAAAAAGCTGAATAAATAAACACTGGCAAACACCAATAAAACAATTTTCTGTCAGAAAACAGTTTTCTGACATCAGACGAACACACCAGCCTAAAAAAATTGGATTATCTGGATTTAATCATTTAAGGTTAACAATGTTCTCACCATAGCACCACTCTCCTTGTCAAGATATATGAGGGTGCAGGATTTGTATCCTCAACCCCCACCTTCTCCCCCATTTAAATTGAGTGGGTCTATATACGATTTTGTCTTTATCTGAGAACAACACTGACACCAAAGTATTTCCAATGACACAGAGATGTGCAATGTTTCATCTGGACCACACATAGTAGCACTTTCTATGGGCTTACTACTCATTCAGTCATGAATCAACAATTCAGTTGTTCCAAAAATCTCCCTTTCTTATTTTGTTATAAAAGAATAATGTTGCTGGGTTTTTGCTGTGTATTGAACACAGACATTTTCAGAATCCTTTATTTCCACACTATGGATCATCTTTCTAAGATGACAAGAATTTAAATTAAAACAATGGAATAACTCTATGTAGATAAAGAAACTTGCAACGGTGAACTTTCAAGAAAACTATATGAATATTGGGTTATAGTCGTATGTCTTACTTTAAAATGTAGCTGTTCTCAGTGGTAGCCTATAGGCCTAAAGTAGTAAAGGCCGGGCGGCCCTGGTGCAGGCTATTTCTATTCATTCACGCTAGCATTCATAATGTATATTTGATTAGACAGTTTACCAGTTTATCATTTTTTAAACAGCCCCCTGCATCCCCTATATTTAGTTATAACACTAATTGCTGAATAAATCCTAAAATGTTCATTCTAACAAATTATATTAGATGACTCAAGTAAAGTAAAGTATTCTGAATGATTTGGCTTGCATTCGGAATGCTTAAAACAAATCATATTCTCTTGTCAAAAGCACTCTCCTAACAGGTTGTGCCCCTGCATTGTGTTGTTGCAGCGACGGACCCTAAACTGGCCTCTGCTCTTATCTGTCTGCTCTGGGCCCAGCGCTGTGTTCAGCACCATGGACAGCTCCCTGTGTCACTGGTGAATGATGCTGTCTCTGCTGGGAAATTCATTAGCTGACAGTTTCTGGTCAAAGTGCCTTTGATTTCGGCAGCTCAGCTGAGATCAAATGAAATGTGAATTCCATGAGCGTGAGGGTCTAGTCTACCATGCAGGCTATAGGCTTTAAGTAGCCAATGACGATTAACAAAGGGCCTATAATAGGTGACCAATACCCTAAACACAGCCTGAATCTTTTCCTAATTGTAAGCCTAAAGCCTGATGCATACATACAACTCCCATAAAACAACCATTTCTCCTGTGAAGACCAGGAATCTTCCTCACAATGTCTATTTTCAATAATTGTCTAATTATTCTTTTCTTTTACTTATTTTCTAATTCTACAATACTTGACTATACTTGGACATTTGTCACACATGCACGCACGCGCACACACACACACACACACACACACACACACACACACACACACACACACACACACACACACACACACACACACACACACACACACACACACACACACACACACATGCTTGTGTGCACTCACACACAACACTGTTTAGACTTTTGGGTGAACATTCTCATGTAAAAACATATTTGAAAAAAGAAACCAAAGTGTTTTTCACATGCCTTAAAGTCTTAAACAATACACTGTTTCTCTGTTCTTCCAAGAGACCTTGAACCATGAAAGAGCTCTTGTTCAGAAGGGAGTATGACTGTCTGTCCCACTGATAAAATGTTCCGTTTAAACTGCTGTCTCCTGAAATCTATGATGTCAACTCCTTCAGAACACATTAACTAGATCCAGGAACTGAGAACAAAGGTCACCGGAATTCAACATTAAGTAGCTTTTTAATATCCATTCTCTGCTGCCTGGGACATTCTTGCTCTGAAATTGAATTCAGAATTTGTGTCTCTGACTGTAGATGGGAAATGGCTTATTTAAGCAGTAAACCTAATTGGGCTCAGAGACTTGTACCGTACCCGGATCAACATTTGTACCCGTACTAACCGCGTCCACTTGGGAAAGGTGGTGTTGAGTACTTCACTTCATGGGTACTTGGGTACAGTACACATCTGATGCGTACCACACCACAGTTGTACCACAATCCCTGAAGAAGACCATTCCAGGTGGAAACCTTGGCTATAGATAGGCAATAGATTATCCTGCATCGTGACTATAATGAGTGTGGCCTTTTAGACTTTTTTACCAAGGTCAGCACAGCAGAACCTCAGCAATACTGTGTGAGGCCTTCTCCCGTTTGTTTGTGTGAAACCCAAGCCAAAACACAGAGGCTCACCGCTTTTTGACCTCTCTCCCCCAAACACACTCGCCCTCCCTGGAAAAACATTACTAATGTGAGAGCTGTCCGGCTTGGGAGCGGCAGTTACAAAGTTACAAAGTACCAAAAACATCATTTGGATCAATGTACCGAATGTGAATGCAGTCATTCCCACACATCACGAGACAGAGTGTCTTTCTTTCATGAGTCACTGCAAGTCAGCATGCATAGAGTCTGGACTCAGAGGAAGCAATGTCTCAATGATTTGGGACACATGTACACACACACACACACACACACACACACACACACACACACACACACACACACACACACACACACACACACACACACACACACACACACACACACACACACACACACACACACACACACACGGCATGAGGCCTTGTCTTTTAGGAGGTACAGTAGTCCATATTATATTTGCATCTTGCACAAAACCACAACATTAGTCTGTAGGCCTATTTTTTTCCCGATCTACAACCTTTTTCAAAAAAAGGTTGTAGATCGGTTCTCTTCCAACCACTGCTTTAAAGCGGTCAGTGTGCCAGCATACATCTCTGGTCTTCCTAATACCATGCAGTCATTGAGATCAGATGTACAGTATATCACATCCTGGTGTGGTGACAACCCTAACGCAGGACAGTCAGGCAGGAAGTGTTCAGAACCCAGGCTTGGTACATTCATACAGCTGAACAGAGAAGACGTCACAGACATGAACTAACTTGATACTGAACAACTGAACAACTGAACACTGAACAACTGAACAATGACACAGTACTGGCTGGGGAACAAACTGAGGGCTGATTACTACTTAAGTGACACAACACATAGACATACAAGACATAAACAAGACAGGCTGAGTCTGACTGTGAAAGAGATCAGCTGACCAGTTGTTGCTTGTAAGACAAGGCTGACAGTATCACTGACTATTAGGACAAGCATGGTGTGTCACTTGGAAATGGAGAACAGTTTGTCATCTCAAAACACTGCAATACTGAAATACTCTGCAAGTAAAAGTCCGGAATTCAAAATGTACTTGACAATACAAATGTACACAGGCAAATGTATTGGCATCAAAATATACTAGTAGAGAAAGATATCTGCAATAAAGCAGACAGCCCGCAACACTCCAAGTTAGATGAAGGCTTTTAGGTGCACGGCTCAATAAAGCATAATGAGAAAGAAGTAGTCGCCAGCACTCAAGGAATATCCTTTTTGCATGATTTTATTTACCTCAATGGATGGACAGTATACGGACGCGTTTCAGCCCTTAGGCCTTCCTCAGCGTTGCATGCATGTAAACTGGAAGTGACGTATATAAGTATGTTGTGTTACAATCACTGTGATTCGTGTCAGCTGACAAAGCTGTTATCACAAAAAATAAAAAATAAACAACTTGCAATACAATTACATACATGCTTTGGTACCAAAGACAAATATCATGTGTATACTTTCTTTTTTTTAAAACAGTTGAATGTACAATACAAAAATACCAAAATACAATACCACTTATAACTAGAAAAATATTGTTCCTTCGAAACAATTGTGGGCTCGCTTCAAGCCAGAAAACAATGGCTATAAAAGTACAAAATGTCAAGATCGCAGGCAGTGCTCTCTTTGACGTTACTGACGTCAAAGATTGGTCCATTTTGTTCCAAAAATGTGTTGTGCAAAAGTTGACCCGCTGGTGGCGCTATAACAGGCCAATGTAAGAAGGGTGGTATCTGTTCCTTGACCTATTGGGAATGTGCTTGCAAGATTTCACGCACATTGCAGGCTGTGTTCATGATTTGAGGTGTTTTTGGCTTTGGCCACTTTATCGCTGCTTGCAGCTATATTCATTATTATAATTTTTTTGTGTGTGTGCACTTCATAGGCATATTAGATAAAGGTCCTTAGATTGTGTGTAGAATGTTTCATGCAAATTGCAAAAAAAAAATCCTAGCGGGTTTAAGCGTTTCACAAACTGCTCAAAATGATATAGCGCCCCCCTTTGGCCAATTGGGGTAAGATTGGTTTTAGTGATATTTGGACAAACACTCTACACATCTTTGCCAAATGCCATGAACATGTTACTTTGCATGTATGATTTAGAGGCAGAAGAATAATTTGCATAAAACTGCAATATTCATTGAATTTATTTAAAAAAGCATGTTTCAATTTTAAAGAAATCCGATCTGACAGATCTTTAGATATCGGTCCAAAGTTCATGTAAAAAAAGTTTTGTGCACGTGGAGCGAAAATTCCAGAATAAAAGCGGGTTTACGCGTTTTACAAACTGCTCAAAATGGCGGAAAATTGAAGGGCGGAGCTTACTTAACAACGACACAGATGTCTTCCGCTTGAGTCAAAGCACGCGTGTAACAAGTTGCATGTCTTCAAACGAAACGAGTCATGACTTATGCCCGTTTGAAGTTTGAATTTTCAGATGCTTCGTATAGCGCCCCCCTTTGGCCGATTGGAATAAAATTGGTTTCAGTGATACTTTGACTAACCCTCCACATCTTTGCCAAATGCCATGAACGTGTAACTTTGCATGTATGATTTAGAGGCAGAAGAATAATTTGCATAAAACCGCAATATATATTGAATTATTAAAAAATTATATTTCACTTTAAAAAAAATCTGGTTGATCAATCTGACCGTATTGGTCCAAAGTTCATGTGAAAAAAGTTTTGTGCACTTGACGCGAAAATCCCAGGAGGAGATAGATTTTTACTGTTTTTCATATAATTCCGAATTGTGGGAGACCTAAAGGTCAGAGGTCAAAAGTTAGAGGGTAAAAGTTGTTCGGCATGAGGAGACGCATAAGTGTATACAGGTTTCATGGCTGTATGTATAACACAGCATGAGCTATACCTGTTCAAAGATCGCACTTTCGAAGGCTTCCTACAGCGCCACCATTTGGCCGATTGCTATAAAAAATAATAGCACACTTCGCCACTGTAAACTGAACACATTGATGTTTTTATTTTCATTTTCTCACTAAGTATGTAGGAGTAGAAAGGAACCGAAGTTTTGAGGAGAACTTGATATGACGGTTAGATATTGTCACTAGAAAATATTGTTCCTTCGAAACAATTGTGGGCTCGCTTCAAGCCAGAAAACAATGGCTATAAAAGTACAAAATGTCAAGATCGCAGGCAGTGCTCTCTTTGACGTTACCGACGTCAAAGATTGGTCCATTTTGTTCCAAAAATGTGTTGTGCAAAAGTTGACCCGCTGGTGGCGCTATAACAGGCCAATGTGAGAAGGGTGGTATCTGTTCCTTGACCTATTGGGAATGTGCTTGCAAGATTTCACACACATTGCAGGCTGTGTTCATGATTTGAGGTGTTTTTGGCCTTGGCCACTTTATCGCTGCTTGCAGCTATATTTATAATTATTATTATATATTTTTTGTGTGTGCACTTCATAGGCATATTAGATAAAGATCCTTAGATTGTGTGTAGAATGTTTCATGCAAATTGCGAAAAAAAATCCTAATGGGTTTAAGCGTTTCACAAACTGCTCAAAATGATATAACGTTACTTTGCATGTATGATTTAGAGGCAGAAGAATAATTTGCATAAAACTGCAATCTTCATTGAATTATTAAAAAAAGCATGTTTCAATTTTAAAGAAATCCGATCTGACAGATCTTTAGATATTGGTCCAAAGTTCACGTAAAAAAAGTTTTGTGCACGTGACGCAAAAATTCCAGAATAAAAGCGGGTTTACGTGTTTTACAAACTGCTCAAAATGGCGGAAAATACAAAGGGCGGAGCTTACTTAACAACAACACAGATGTCTTCCGCTTGAGTCAAAGCATGCGTGTAACAAGTTGCATGTCTTCAAACGAAACGAGTCATGACTTATGCCCGTTTGAAGTTTGAATTTTCAAACGCTTCGTATAGCGCCCCCCCTTTGGCCAATTGGAATAAGATTGGTTTCCGTGATATTTTGACTAACCTTCTACATCTTTGCCAAATGCCATGAACGTGTGACTTTGTATGTATGATTTAGAGGCAAAATAATTATTGGCATAAAACTGAAATATTGAATGAATTATTAAAAAATAATGTTTCACTTTAAAAAAAATCTGGTTGATCAATCTGACCGTATTGGTCCAAAGTTCATGTGAAAAAAGTTTCGTGCGCGTAACGAAAAAAACCCAGGAGGAGATAGATTTTTACTGGTTTTCATATTATTCAAAATTCTGGGGGATCTAAAGGTCAAAGGTCAAAAGTCAGAGCGTAAGGCATGAGGAGACGCATACGTGTATACAGGTTTCATGGCTGTACGTATAACAGAGCATGAGCTATACCTGTTCAAAGTTCGCACTTTCAAAGGCTTCCTACAGCGCCACCATTTGGCCGATTGCTGTAAAAAATAATAGCACACTTCGCCACTGTAAACCGAACACATTGATGTTTTTATTTTCATTTTCTCACTAAGTATGTAGGAGTAGAAAGGAACCGAAGTTTTGAGGAGAACTTGATATGACGGTTAGATATTGTCACTAGAAAAATATTGTTCCTTCGAAACAATTGTGGGCTCGCTTCAAGCCAGAAAACAATGGCTATAAAAGCACAAAATGTCAAGATCGCAGGCAGTGCTCTCTTTGACGTTACTGACGTCAACGATTGGTCCATTTTGTTCCAAAAATGTGTTGTGCAAAAGTTGACCCGCTGGTGGCGCTATAACAGGCCAATGTAAGAAGGGTGGTATCTGTTCCTTGACCTATTGGGAATGTGCTTGCAAGATTTCACGCACATTGCAGGCTGTGTTCATGATTTGAGGTGTTTTTGGCTTTGGACACTTTATCGCTGCTTGCAGCTATGTGCACTTCATAGGCATATTAGATAAAGGTCCTTAGATTGTGTGTAGAATGTTTCATGCAAATTGCAAAAAAAAAAATCCTAACGGGTTTAAGCGTTTCACAAACTGCTCAAAATGATATAGCGCCCCCCTTTGGCCAATTGGGGTAAGATTGGTTTTAGTGATATTTGGACTAACACTCTACATCTTTGCCAAATGCCATGAACATGTTACTTTGCATGTATGATTTAGAGGCAGAAGAATAATTTGCATAAAACTGCAATATTCATTGAATTTATTTTAAAAAGCATGTTTCAATTTTAAAGAAATCCGATCTGACAGATCTTTAGATATCGGTCCAAAGTTCACGTAAAAAAAGTTTTGTGCACGTGGAGCGAAAATTCCAGAATAAAAGCGGGTTTACGCGTTTTACAAACTGCTCAATATGGCGGAAAATCGAAGGGCGGAGCTTACTTAACAACGACACAGATGTCTTCCGCTCGAGTCAAAGCACGCGTGTAACAAGTTGCATGTCTTCAAACAAAACGAGTCATGACTTATGCCCGTTTGAAGTTTGAATTTTCAAACGCTTCGTATAGCGCCCCCCTTTGGCCGATTGGAATAAAATTGGTTTCAGTGATACTTTGACTAACCCTCCACATCTTTGCCAAATGCCATGAACGTGTAACTTTGCATGTATGATTTAGAGGCCGAAGAATAATTTGCATAAAACCGCAATATTGATTGAATTATTAAAAAATTATGTTTCACTTTAAAAAAAATCTGGTTGATCAATCTGACCGTATTGGTCCAAAGTTCATGTGAAAAAAGTTTTGTGCACTTGACGCGAAAATCCCAGGAGGAGATAGATTTTTACTGTTTTTCATATAATTCCGAATTGTGGGAGACCTAAAGGTCAGAGGTCAAAAGTTAGAGCGTAAAAGTTGTTCGGCATGAGGAGACGCATACGTGTATACAGGTTTCATGACTGTACGTATAACAGAGCATGAGCTCTATCTGTTCAAAGTTTGCACTTTCGAAGGCTTCCTACAGCGCCACCATTTGGCCGATTGCTGTAAAAAATAATAGCACACTTCGCCACTGTAAGCTGAACACATTGATGTTTTTATTTTCATTTTCTGTCTAAGTATGTAGGAGTAGAAAGGAACCGAAGTTTTGAGGAGAACTTGATATGACGGTTAGATATTGTCACTAGAAAAATATTGTTCCTTCGAAACAATTGTGGGCTCGCTTCAAGCCGGAAAACAATGGCTATAAAAGCACAAAATGTCAAGATCGCAGGCAGTGCTCTCTTTGACGTTACTGACGTCAAAGATTGGTCCATTTTGTTCCAAAAATGTGTTGTGCAAAAGTTGACCCGCTGGTGGCGCTATAACAGGCCAATGTGAGAAGGTTGGTATCTGTTCCTTGACCTATTGGGAATGTGCTTGCAAGATTTCACGCACATCCCAGGCTGTGTTCATGATTTGAGGTGTTTTTGGCTTTGGACACTTTATCGCTGCTTGCAGCTATATTTATTATTATTATTTTATAATTTTTTTGTGTGCACTTCATAGGCATGTTAGATAAAGGTCCTTAGATTGCGTGTAGAATGTTTCATGCAAATTGCCAAAAAAATCCTAGAATAAAAACGGGTTTAAGCGTTTTACAAACTGCTCAAAATTATATAGCGCCCCCCTTTGGCCATTTGGGGTAAGATTGGTTTCAGTGATATTTGAACTAACCCTCTACACTATTTTGTCATGAAAATGTGACTTTGCTTGTATGTTTTAGAGGCAGAAGAATAATTTGCATAAAAATGCAATATTGTTTGAATTATTTAAAAAAGCATGTTTCAATGTTAAAGAAATCCGATCTGACAGATCTTTAGATATCGGTCCAAAGTTCATGTAAAAAAATGTTTTGTGCACGTGACGCGAAAATTCCAGAATAAAAGCGGGTTTACGCGTTTTACAAACTGCTCAAAGTGGCGGAAAATCGAAGGGCGGAGCTTACTTAACAACGACACAGATGTCTTCCGCTTGAGTCAAAGCACGCGTGTAACAAGTTGCATGTCTTCAAACGAAACGAGTCATGACTTATGCCCGTTTGAAGTTTGAATTTTCAAACGCTTCGTATAGCGCCCCCCTTTGGCCGATTGGAATAAAATTGGTTTCAGTGATACTTTGACTAACCCTCCACATCTTTGCCAAATGCCATGAACGTGTAACTTTGCATGCATGATTTAGAGGCAGAAGAATAATTTGCATAAAACCGCAATATTTATTGAATTATTAAAAAATCATTATTTAACGTACAAACTTCTCACCACATAGCCTGTGTAGATATAGGTTCAAAGTTCATGTGAAAAAAGTTTTGTGCACTTGACGCGAAAATCCCAGGAGGAGATAGATTTTTACTGTTTTTCATATAATTCCGAATTGTGGGAGACCTAAAGGTCAGAGGTCAAAAGTTAGAGGGTAAAAGTTGTTCGGCATGAGGAGACGCATAAGTGTATACAGGTTTCATGGCTGTATGTATAACACAGCATGAGCTATACCTGTTCAAAGATCGCACTTTCGAAGGCTTCCTACAGCGCCACCATTTGGCCGATTGCTGTATAAAGTAATAGCACACGTCGCCACTGTAAGCTGAACACATTGATGTTTTTATTTTCATTTTCTCACTAAGTATGTAGGAGTAGAAAGGAACCGAAAATCCCGTCTACTTACTAGATAAATAAATAAATAATGACAATATCTAAAGTGTGCTCGCCAGGTACTGGCGAGCCCACAACTAGAAAAATATTGTTCCTTCGAAACAATTGTGGGCTCGCTTCAAGCCAGAAAACAATGGCTATAAAAGTACAAAATGTCAAGATCGCAGGCAGTGCTCTCTTTGACGTTACTGACGTCAACGATTGGTCCATTTTGTTCCAAAAATGTGTTGTGCAAAAGTTGACCCGCTGGTGGCGCTATAACAGGCCAATGTAAGAAGGGTGGTATCTGTTCCTTGACCTATTGGGAATGTGCTTGCAAGATTTCACGCACATTGCAGGCTGTGTTCATGATTTGAGGTGTTTTTGGCTTTGGCCACTTTATCGCTGCTTGCAGCTATATTCATTATTATAATTTTTTTGTGTGTGTGCACTTCATAGGCATATTAGATAAAGGTCCTTAGATTGTGTGTAGAATGTTTCATGCAAATTGCAAAAAAAAAATCCAAACGGGTTTAAGCGTTTCACAAACTGCTCAAAATGATATAGCGCCCCCCTTTGTTCAATTGGGGTAAGATTGGTTTTAGTGATATTTGGACTAACACTCTACATCTTTGCCAAATGCCATGAACATGTTACTTTGCATGTATGATTTAGAGGCAGAAGAATAATTTGCATAAAACTGCAATATTCATTGAATTTATTTAAAAAAGCATGTTTCAATTTTAAAGAAATCCGATCTGACAGATCTTTAGATATCGGTCCAAAGTTCACGTAAAAAAAGTTTTGTGCACGTGGAGCGAAAATTCCAGAATAAAAGCGGGTTTACGCGTTTTACAAACTGCTCAATATGGCGGAAAATCGAAGGGCGGAGCTTACTTAACAACGACACAGATGTCTTCCGCTCGAGTCAAAGCACGCGTGTAACAAGTTGCATGTCTTCAAACAAAACGAGTCATGACTTATGCCCGTTTGAAGTTTGAATTTTCAAACGCTTCGTATAGCGCCCCCCTTTGGCCGATTGGAATAAAATTGGTTTCAGTGATACTTTGACTAACCCTCCACATCTTTGCCAAATGCCATGAACGTGTAACTTTGCATGTATGATTTAGAGGCCGAAGAATAATTTGCATAAAACCGCAATATTGATTGAATTATTAAAAAATTATATTTCACTTTAAAAAAAATCTGGTTGATCAATCTGACCGTATTGGTCCAAAGTTCATGTGAAAAAAGTTTTGTGCACTTGATGCGAAAATCCCAGGAGGAGATAGATTTTTACTGTTTTTCATATAATTCCGAATTGTGGGAGACCTAAAGGTCAGAGGTCAAAAGTTAGAGGGTAAAAGTTGTTCGGCATGAGGAGACGCATACGTGTATACAGGTTTCATGGCTGTAACTAAAACACAGCATGAGCTATACCTGTTCAAAGTTCGCACTTTCGAAGGCTTCCTACAGCGCCACCATTTGGCTGATTGCTATAAAAAATAATAGCGCACTTCGCCACTGTAAACTGAACACATTGATGTTTTTATTTTCACTTTCTCACTAAGTATGTAGGAGTAGAAAGGAACCGAAGTTCCCGTCTACTGTCTGTCTGACTGACTGACTGATAGATAAATAATGACAATATCTAAAGTGTGCTCGCCTTATAGGCGAGCCCACAACTAGAAAAATATTGTTCCTTCGAAACAATTGTGGGCTCGCTTCAAGCCAGAAAACAATGGCTATAAAAGTACAAAATGTCAAGATCGCAGGCAGTGCTCTCTTTGACGTTACTGACGTCAACGATTGGTCCATTTTGTTCCAAAAATGTGTTGTGCAAAAGTTGACCCGCTGGTGGCGCTATAACAGGCCAATGTAAGAAGGGTGGTATCTGTTCCTTGACCTATTGGGAATGTGCTTGCAAGATTTCACGCACATTGCAGGCTGTGTTCATGATTTGAGGTGTTTTTGGCTTTGGCCACTTTATCGCTGCTTGCAGCTATATTCATTATTATAATTTTTTTGTGTGTGTGCACTTCATAGGCATATTAGATAAAGGTCCTTAGATTGTGTGTAGAATGTTTCATGCAAATTGCAAAAAAAAAATCCTAACGGGTTTAAGCGTTTCACAAACTGCTCAAAATGATATAGCGCCCCCCTTTGTTCAATTGGGGTAAGATTGGTTTTAGTGATATTTGGACTAACACTCTACATCTTTGCCAAATGCCATGAACATGTTACTTTGCATGTATGATTTAGAGGCAGAAGAATAATTTGCATAAAACTGCAATATTCATTGAATTTATTTAAAAAAGCATGTTTCAATTTTAAAGAAATCCGATCTGACAGATCTTTAGATATCGGTCCAAAGTTCACGTAAAAAAAGTTTTGTGCACGTGGAGCGAAAATTCCAGAATAAAAGCGGGTTTACGCGTTTTACAAACTGCTCAATATGGCGGAAAATCGAAGGGCGGAGCTTACTTAACAACGACACAGATGTCTTCCGCTCGAGTCAAAGCACGCGTGTAACAACTTGCATGTCTTCAAACAAAACGAGTCATGACTTATGCCCGTTTGAAGTTTGAATTTTCAAACGCTTCGTATAGCGCCCCCCTTTGGCCGATTGGAATAAAATTGGTTTCAGTGATACTTTGACTAACCCTCCACATCTTTGCCAAATGCCATGAACGTGTAACTTTGCATGTATGATTTAGAGGCCGAAGAATAATTTGCATAAAACCGCAATATTGATTGAATTATTAAAAAATTATATTTCACTTTAAAAAAAATCTGGTTGATCAATCTGACCGTATTGGTCCAAAGTTCATGTGAAAAAAGTTTTGTGCACTTGATGCGAAAATCCCAGGAGGAGATAGATTTTTACTGTTTTTCATATAATTCCGAATTGTGGGAGACCTAAAGGTCAGAGGTCAAAAGTTAGAGGGTAAAAGTTGTTCGGCATGAGGAGACGCATACGTGTATACAGGTTTCATGGCTGTAACTAAAACACAGCATGAGCTATACCTGTTCAAAGTTCGCACTTTCGAAGGCTTCCTACAGCGCCACCATTTGGCTGATTGCTATAAAAAATAATAGCGCACTTCGCCACTGTAAACTGAACACATTGATGTTTTTATTTTCATTTTCTCACTAAGTATGTAGGAGTAGAAAGGAACCGAAGTTCCCGTCTACTGTCTGTCTGACTGACTGACTGACTGATAGATAAACTAGAAAAATATTGTTCCTTCGAAACAATTGTGGGCTCGCTTCAAGCCAGAAAACAATGGCTATAAAAGCACAAAATGTCAAGATCGCAGGCAGTGCTCTCTTTGACGTTACTGACGTCAAAGATTGGTCCATTTTGTTCCAAAAATGTGTTGTGCAAAAGTTGACCCGCTGGTGGCGCTATAACAGGCCAATGTGAGAAGGTTGGTATCTGTTCCTTGACCTATTGGGAATGTGCTTGCAAGATTTCACGCACATCCCAGGCTGTGTTCATGATTTGAGGTGTTTTTGGCTTTGGCCACTTTATCGCTGCTTGCAGCTATATTTATTATTATTATTTTATAATTTTTTTTGTTTGCACTTCATAGGCATGTTAGATAAAGGTCCTTAGATTGCGTGTAGAATGTTTCATGCAAATTGCAAAAAAAATCCTAGAATAAAAACGGGTTTAAGCGTTTTACAAACTGCTCAAAATTATATAGTGCCCCCCTTTGGCCATTTGGGGTAAGATTGGTTTCAGTGATATTTGAAATAACCCTCTACACTATTTTGTCATGAAAATGTGACTTTGCATGTATGTTTTAGAGGCAGAAGAATAATTTGCATAAAAATGCAATATTGTTTGAATTATTTAAAAAAGCATGTTTCAATGTTAAAGAAATCCGATCTGACAGATCTTTAGATATCGGTCCAAAGTTCACGTAAAAAAAGTTTTGTGCACGTGATGCGAAAATTCCAGAATAAAATCAGGTTTACGCGTTTTACAAACTGCTCAAAATGGCGGATAATTGAAGGGCGGAGCTTACTTAACAACGACACAGATGTCTTCCGCTTGAGTCAAAGCACGCGTGTAACAAGTTGCATGTCTTCAAACGAAACGAGTCATGACTTATGCCCGTTTAAAGTTTGAATTTTCAGACGCTTCGTATAGCGCCCCCCTTTGGCCGATTGGAATAAAATTGGTTTCAGTGATACTTTGACTAACCCTCTACATCTTTGCCAAATGCCATGAACGTGTAACTTTGCATGTATGATTTAGAGGCAGAAGAATAATTTGCATAAAACCGCAATATTAATTGAATTATTAAAAAATTATGTTTCACTTTAAAAAAAATCTGGTTGATCAATCTGACCGTATTGGTCCAAAGTTCATGTGAAAAAAGTTTCGTGCGCGTAACGAAAAAAACCCAGGAGGAGATAGATTTTTACTGTTTTTCATATTATTCCGAATTGTGGGAGACCTAAAGGTCAGAGGTCAAAAGTTAGAGGGTAAAAGTTGTTCGGCATGAGGAGACGCATAAGTGTATACAGGTTTCATGGCTGTATGTATAACACAGCATGAGCTATACCTGTTCAAAGATCGCACTTTCGAAGGCTTCCTACAGCGCCACCATTTGGCCGATTGCTATAAAAAATAATAGCACACTTCGCCACTGTAAACTGAACACATTGATGTTTTTATTTTCATTTTCTCACTAAGTATGTAGGAGTAGAAAGGAACCGAAGTTCCCGTCTACTGATTGCCTGATAGATAAATAAATAATGACAATATCTAAAGTGTGCTCGCCTTATAGGCGAGCCCACAATAATGACAATATCTAAAGTGTGCTCGCCTTATAGGCGAGCCCACAACTAGAAAAATATTGTTCCTTCGAAACAATTGTGGGCTCGCTTCAAGCCGGAAAACAATGGCTATAAAAGCACAAAATGTCAAGATCGCAGGCAGTGCTCTCTTTGACGTTACTGACGTCAAAGTTTGTCCATTTTGTTCCAAAAATGTGTTGTGCAAAAGTTGACCCGCTGGTGGCGCTATAACAGGCCAATGTGAGAAGGTTGGTATCTGTTCCTTGACCTATTAGTGTGGTACGATGCGTCCACAAAACAGCTCCCGTAGGATTTTTGTGCCAAAATTGATTTTTTTGCAGATCCTGGTTCTATAGAGTCCAAACTATGAGAAAATGATGGGTGCCAACTTTTCCGGACCCCCGCCCCCTTTCTGGGGGACATCTAGTTTGGGACCTCCCAGAACAGTACGCCAGCCAGTTAATGTCCAATTTTCTTAATATTAGGGTTGTTTTGTAGGTTTTAAAACATTCTGAGTTCATTTATTACACTTTTGAAGCAGCCAGAATAAGCTTTCTAACTTTTGGTTGGGGTCTTTCCTCACCTGGGACCCCCTAGACGGACCCCTGTGCCTATCTCAGTACTCGCTCTGCTCCTGCTCCACAAAAATGTCATATTAGATCATAATTGAAGCATAAAAGTTTTTTTCTGAAAACAAAAATAAGTAGTAACAAATACCAGGGGTCTTCAACAGGGGGTTCGGGACCCCTGGGGGTCCTCAAAGTTACTACAAGTGTGATACGAAGTGTACTTCTAAGGATTTCTTTGCTAAAATGTATTTTTTACTGCTTTGGCTTTTATAGGGACCAAATTTTCAGAAAATGATGGGTGTCAGATTTTCCTGACCCCTGCCCCCTTTCTTGGGGGGGTCATCTATTTTAGGACGCAGAACAGTATGCCAGAACAGTATGCCAGCCAGTTAATGTCCAATTTTCATAATATTAGAGTTGTTTTGAAGATTTTAAAACAAGTTCATATATTGCACTTTTGAAGCAGCCAGAATAACCTTTCTGACTTTTGGTGGGGGTCTTTCCTTACCTGGGACCCCTGTAATGACCCCTGAGCCTATCTCAGTACTCAATACAGTCCTTGCTCTGCTCCTTCTCCAGAACAGTGTCAAATTAGATCATAATTGAAGCATAAAAGCTTTTGTACCTGTAGTAGCTAATACCAGGGGTCTTCCAAAGGGGGTCCGGGACCCCCAGGTGTCCTCAGAGTTACTACAGGGGGCCAGCCAAACGGCTATTTCAGTTTTGGCCCTATTCTTGCAACCAGTTCTGCAATTTGCTATCTATTTTTGAATAATATTAGAAACTGTATTAGTATTCTCAGTATTATTTACTAGTAAGATGCCTCAGGGCGCCAATTCTTTGCCATCTGGCCAGTGATGTATATCGGACCAGTTACCCATATATGGAGACCCCTGGTACCCATATATGGAGATCCATGTACTGTATATGGAGATATGCTATGAGAGCCCAAACATGCTGACTCAGTTATTTGTTATGTGAAAGTCCTATGATGTCTATGACAACTGACATCATACCCTTATGCCCATACATGGAGATCCCTGTCTATAGAACCAGCCACACAGTCACAGATATGTCTTGGCCATCTATGGATTCTGTTAGGGTGGCAGGACTTCATATTCCCATATGAAGTCCTGTTAGATATGGGCTTAATATTGAAGACATCAAGGAACTCCATATATGGTCATAAAAGGGATTCTGTTAGTGTGCCATCACAGTGAAGTCAGTGAGTCATTGGAGCACTTTGGTCCAACAACCCCGCATCTGTGATAATGCAGGGTAATGGGTTGGGATTTCAATCAAAGAACTTGGAGCTGCACTACTACCACATATCCTCCATGCCAACTACGTCACAATGCAGTATAAATTATACCTGACAAATTGCCCTGAGCTTCCACCAATTGAAGAAAATGGATGGAATTCAGAGAGTGGGGGGTATTTTACAGTCAGATTTCTTGGCTGACTGGGAGGTTGGGGTGACCAGAGATTTGGCTGGCCCCCTGTAGTAACTCTGAGGACACCTCCCATACCCCCTGTGGAAGACCCCTGGTATTAGCTACTCATTTTTGTTGTCAGAGCCCAGCTACAAAAGCTTTTATGCTTCAATTATGATCTAATTTGACACTGTTTTGGAGCAGGAGCCCAGCAAGGACTGTAATGTCCCAGGTCCCAGGTGAGAAAAGACCCCCATCAAAAGTCAGAAAGGTTATTCTGGCTGCTTCAAAAGTGCAATATATGAACTTAGAATGTTTTAAAACCTTCAAAACAGCTCTAATATTATAAATTGGACATTAACTGGCTGGCATACTGTTCTGTGAGGTCCTAAAATAGATGACCCCCCAGAAAAGGGGCAGGGGTCAGGAAAATCTGACACTCATCATTTTCTGACAGTTTGGTCCCTATAAAAGCCAAATCAGTAAAAAATTAAAGTTCAGCCAAAGAAATCATTAGAAATACACTATGTACACACAGAAAAAAAAAGGTTCCAACTGGAACCAAAAATGGTTCTTCAGAGTGATTCCATAGAAGAACCATTTTTGGTTCCACAAAGAACCTTTTTCACCAAGGTTCTTTAAAGAACCATTTATTCGAATGGTTCGATAAAGAACCATTAAAGGTGCTTCAAAGAACCATCAAAAAATGGTTCTTTGAGGAACCGTTTCTGGTTCCTCAAAGAACCATGTCAAAAAAAGGTTCTCTGAAGAACCTTTTGGAAAATGGAAAATTTATAATGGTTCTTCAGCTAAAAAATGGTTCTTCAGCTAAAAAAAAATATTTCAGCTAAAAAAGTGTTTCTTAGGGTAATAAATGTTTCATTACACTTTAAAATATATCAGATTTGTTGGAAAAGATGAACACAATTAGTTATAACTCATTGAATTTAATCAAATCATCATTTAATCAAAATTCAACATCAGTACAACAGTTTCAAAACATTTAAATATATTTAAAACTCTTAAGTGCCGTGCAAGTAAAAAAGAAGAATCCAAAGCAAGTCCACCTCATACAGGCTCCAGCCGCATATTTGACAGAAAATAATGCGTTTACTCTTCCAGAGCTTCTCATCAACAGCAAGTTCTTAAAATGAGCCTGCAAGTTCAGTGGAAGTTCTTGAAGGGACAAGTCACTGACTGTTGGTTGTGTATCATCTTTGATGAGACTTCCAATCCCAACACTGCTGAAGCAGTGCGCGCCACGTAGCTCTTGAAGTCGACGTGGGACTGCCGTCCTACCTGGGCGACATCTGCGTAGCCGGCGTCGTTCACGTCCCCGCTCGTGCCGTGGCCGGTTCCGTTGGCGTCGTAAGCAGTGTCACTACTAGTGCAGCTGCTGTTTGCCGTGTGGTGATGGTGGTGGGGAATGAGGTACGGGGCGCCCGAGCTGCTGCAGGAGAAGCCAGCCGGGTGCACATCCTCCTAGGAGCCATGGGAGGACTTGAGTGGACGACTGGGACAGGCGCACAGGGGACGCTTCTGCTCTGATGTCGTACGCGTTCTGAAGAAGGGGGAGGTTCAGTTAGTCACATTTAAGATAGTTAATTCTATCCTTTTCATACAAAATGGAAAATGGTTAGCAGTAAGTTTGTGTGGATGATAGACGCTAGGAATAACAGCACCTCCTAGTCTTACTGTTCTAAATGTTCACTTTCTCTTTCTGGGGCCACAAAGCGGTCTTTCTAGGCTTGAGTTAACATTTCTGAGTTGACATCAATACTAAAATGAACCTTGTATGTGATTCATGTGTGTGTGCATGCATGCACAATTAGTGCATCTATTATCCTGTTTACATTTAGAATTACAATTGAGGAAACAGATTGCTCCAATCTGATTTCAATGCATCTAGTACATTTCTCAGCCCTTTTTGGGTCTGTGTCCCTTATCCAACATCCAATGCCATGATACAAATACTTTATATGATTCTGAAAATGGTACTTTTATGCCAATACCTTTTGTATGCAGAACGTTGTAGTCGAGGATGTTTTCTCTGATATCCTCCCAGCTCTCGTGCTCAGCAGGGACGACTGCCTTTCTGGTTCCACACGGTCACTGCTACCCAGCTTACAGTGCTGACCTCTGAACCCTTCCTGGCAGCGGCAGCTACTCTTGAAATGATAAAAATAAAAAAGAAATGCTGTGTTCATTTCAGTATTCCTTTAAAATGTAAATTAAATTAACTTTGGAATTGCATATACTGCAAACCTTTTAAGTCATCTTATACTGCATAAACCTTACGACTTTTGATGATGACCACTTTTCAACCCATCGTCATTAATGTTCACAATTTTGTTTCTACTCTGTGTCTCATAGGAGGGCTGTGGGCAGTTCAGAAATCCATCTACCAATGACATCATTGTTTGGAAGATTCTTTTTTTAAATATTTAGATTTTTATTATAGTGAGAACAATGCCTTCCATTATAACATTGCAACTTTTCAAGAATAGAAATTCAAGAATAGAAAGCCTAGTTCTATTTGTTTTGATTCCCTATCGAGGATGTCACTGGTAGACGGACGGAGTTCTATGATTTTTGTTATTTTATCATGAACATTAGTGAGGACCAATTAAATGAAGTTAGGTTGAAAAGTGGTGAAGTTATCCTTTAATGTACAGTAGGGTCAGCAAAATGTTTATATTTAACATTAGTCCAATACTTGTCAAACATCGATTTCACCATTGACATATAATCTAAAAACAGAATTTTACATAGTAGGCCTACTGACATTTAATTATTTTGTGCCATTATCTTGTGTTGTGGATGTGACACACACACACACGCGCACACACACACACACACACACACACACACACACACACACACACACACACACACACACACACACACACACACACACACACACACACACACACACACACACACACACACACACACACACACACACACACTCACTCACAGTCTCACACACACACACAGTTTCCACAGGATTACTTACTTTGCCCATCTTGTCTTCATTTGCTGCCAGCAAATCCCTTCACACTTCTGTAAGGAAATACAGAGTCAATTTCCCCCTCTTTTTAAACACATTGACCTGTCATTTAAATAACACAGGACACACACCACTAAAAATGCCTTCAACAACTAAACTTGACTTTTATGCTAGTTTACATCAAAAGTTCAACTACATGCCTTCTTAGCTTTCAGCTAACAACAGTCAATTGAATTAGCAGCTGCAGCTAACAGCTAATCAACAGTAATGGTGTGTGTCTCCAGTCTCCCTCTGCCCTGGCTGTCACAACAAACAAATGTAACTACTGCTCGTTCTGCATGGCAGTGGAACATTCTAACGTCAACTAAAACATGTTGAAAGTCGAAAAAACCTTACCTTACTTCTAGAATGAAGGAAATGTTGAAGAATGGAGATGACAAACTTCGCTAACAACTTCCATTTTCAGGAGAGGAGATGTGACGCAGCAGTCATTCAGAGAGACAGAAAAAGTGGGCGGGGCCGACATAATGCCGGGCGTGTGTGTGTGTGTGTGTGTGTGTGTGTGTGTGTGTGTGTGTGTGTGTGTGCGTGCGTGCGTGCGTGCGTGCGTGCGCGCTTGTGCCAGAGAGAGAGAGAGAGAGAGAGAGAGAGAGAGAGAGAGAGAGAGAGAGAGAGCAATAACAATTCTAGCTATACATGTAATGCCATGCTCAAAGGGACAACAGAAGCAGTCACCTATATAGCTTGGTCATGATTCACCAAAAATTATATCATATAATATATTTAATAGGGTTAGGGTTAGGGTATTTAATACATTCCCATTTTTGGTGTTTTTCAAATATGTTTTGACAGAATAAGATGTTATATGGTAATGATTCACCAGGACTGGATGTCTTGGTTCCAGGTTTATAATAATTTATATGGATATTTTCAGAAGTCTTTATGACAGCAAAATGGCCGCAGGCCGCCACTCACACTATTGTTGCGCCACCAAGCCAACTGATATGCCCATATATGGAGATCTATGTATCTGTCAGTCCTTATCCCTTTTATATCCCTGATGCCATCAGTATATCTCCATGGGCATGCCACCCATATATGGAGCAGACTGATTTGTTTGCACCTGATGCCATGACAACACATGGTTAGATACACTTCATATTTGGGTGTAGTTGCATGGTTATGGCTGAGTCAGTGACATCAGAGATAAGCCTGCCGGCTGGCTAAAAGGTCCTATTGTTTTTTTTATAAATCTTTCCACACATTGAAAATTGTAATTGTTTTATGTAGGTTATAATTTACAGTTGCAAAACACATACTGCAACCTCCACATAGGCCTAGAACCTTTTAAATCCCAAAGAACCATCCTCCCATAGGCCTAGAACCTTTTAAATGCCAAAGAACCATATGAGGAATCTGAAGAACCATTTGTTAAATAAAATGGTTCTTTAGTAGGTGATGGTTCTTCAAAGAACCATATAGCCTTTTAAAGAACCATTTAAGAACCATTATTTTTCTGTGTGTAGTAACTCTGAGGACCCCCTAGGGGTCCCGAAGCCCCTGTGGAAGACCCTTGGTATTTGCCTACTACTCATTTTTGTTTTTAGAGCCCAGCTACAAAAAACATTTATTCAATTATGATCTAATATGACATTTTTCTGGAGCAGGAGCAGAGCGATTACTGAGATAGGCACAGGGGGACGTCTGGGGGGTCCCAGGTGAGGAAAGACCCCAACCAAAAGTCAGAAAGGTTATTCTGTCTGCTTCAAAAGTGTAATAAATGAACTCAGAATGTTTTAAAACCTACAAAACAATCTTAATATTAAGAAAATTGGACATTAACTGTCTGGCGTACTGTTCTGGGAGGTCCCAAACTAGATGACCCCCAGAAAGGGGGCGGGGGTCCGGAAAAGTTGGCACCCATCATTTTCTCATAGTTTGGACTCTATAGAACCAGGATCTGCAAAAAAATCAATTTTGGCACAAAAATCCTACGGAAGTACACATCGTACCACACTATATTGGGAATGTGCTTGCAAGATTTCACGCACATCCCAGGCTGTGTTCATGATTTGAGGTGTTTTTGGCTTTGGACACTTTATCGCTGCTTGCAGCTATATTTATTATTATTATTTTATAATTTTTTTGTGTGCACTTCATAGGCATGTTAGACAAAGGTCCTTAGATTGCGTGTAGAATGTTTCATGCAAATTGCAAAAAAAATCCTAGAATAAAAACGGGTTTAAGCGTTTTACAAACTGCTCAAAATTATATAGCGCCCCCTTTGGCCATTTGGGGTAAGATTGGTTTCAGTGATATTTGAACTAACCCTCTACACTATTTTGTCATGAAAATGTGACTTTGCATGTATGTTTTAGAGGCAGAAGAATAATTTGCATAAAAATGCAATATTGTTTGAATTATTTAAAAAAGCATGTTTCAATGTTAAAGAAATCCGATCTGACAGATCTTTAGATATCGGTCCAAAGTTCACGTAAAAAAAGTTTTGTGCACGTGACGCGAAAATTCCAGAATAAAAGCGGGTTTACGCGTTTTACAAACTGCTCAAAATGGCGGAAAATTGAAGGGCGGAGCTTACTTAACAACGACACAGATGTCTTCCGCTTGAGTCAAAGCACGCGTGTAACAAGTTGCATGTCTTCAAACGAAACGAGTCATGACTTATGCCCGTTTGAAGTTTGAATTTTCAGACGCTTCGTATAGCGCCCCCCTTTGGCCGATTGGAATAAAATTGGTTTCAGTGATACTTTGACTAACCCTCCACATCTTTGCCAAATGCCATGAACGTGTAACTTTGCATGTATGATTTAGAGGCAGAAGAATAATTTGCATAAAACCGCAATATTGATAGAATTATTAAAAAATTATATTTCACTTTAAAAGAAATCCGCCGAGATTAGTTTGACCGTATTGGTCCAAAGTTCATGTGAAAAAAGTTTTGTGCGCGTATCGAAAAAAAACCAGGAGGAGATAGATTTTTACTGTTTTTCATATAATTCCGAATTGTGGGAGACCTAAAGGTCAGAGGTCAAAAGTTAGAGGGTAAAAGTTGTTCGGCATGAGGAGACGCATAAGTGTATACAGGTTTCATGGCTGTATGTATAACACAGCATGAGCTATACCTGTTCAAAGTTCGCACTTTCGAAGGCTTCCTACAGCGCCACCATTTGGCCGATTGCTGTAAAAAGTAATAGCACACGTCGCCACAGTAAGCTGAACACATTGATGTTTTTATTTTCATTTTCTCACTAAGTATGTAGGAGTTGAAAGCGGACAAAGTATTGAGGAGAACTTGATATGCTCTGGTTGATAGATAAACTAGAAAAATATTGTTCCTTCGAAACAATTGTGGGCTCGCTTCAAGCCAGAAAACAATGGCTATAAAAGTACAAAATGTCAAGATCGCAGGCAGTGCTCTCTTTGACGTTACTGACGTCAAAGATTGGTCCATTTTGTTCCAAAAATGTGTTGTGCAAAAGTTGACCCGCTGGTGGCGCTATAACAGGCCAATGTAAGAAGGGTGGTATCTGTTCCTTGACCTATTGGGAATGTGCTTGTAAGATTTCACGCACATTGCAGGCTGTGTTCATGATTTGAGGTGTTTTTGGCTTTGGCCACATTATCGCTGCTTGCAGCTATATTCATTATTATTATTTTTTTGTGTGTGTGTGCACTTCATAGGCATATTATATAAAGGTCCTTAGATTGTGTGTAGAATGTTTCATGCAAATTGCAAAAAGAAATCCTAACAGGTTTAAGCGTTTCACAAACTGCTCAAAATGATATAGCGCCCCCCTTTGGCCAATTGGGGTAAGATTGGTTTTAGTGATATTTGGACTAACACTCTACATCTTTGCCAAATGCCATGAACATGTTACTTTGCATGTATGATTTAGAGGCAGAAGAATAATTTGCATAAAACTGCAATATTCATTGAATTTATTTAAAAAAAGCATGTTTCAATTTTAAAGAAATCCGATCTGACAGATCTTTAGATATCGGTCCAAAGTTCACGTAAAAAAAGTTTTGTGCACGTGGAGCGAAAATTCCAGAATAAAAGCGGGTTTACGCGTTTTACAAACTGCTCAAAAAGGCGGAAAATCGAAGGGCGGAGCTTACTTAACAACGACACAGATGTCTTCCGCTTGAGTCAAAGCACGCGTGTAACAAGTTGCATGTCTTCAAACGAAACGAGTCATGACTTATGCCCGTTTGAAGTTTGAATTTTCAAACGCTTCGTATAGCGCCCCCCTTTGGCCGATTGGAATAAAATTGGTTTCAGTGATACTTTGACTAACCCTCCACATCTTTGCCAAATGCCATGAACGTGTAACTTTGCATGTATGATTTAGAGGCTGAAGAATAATTTGCATAAAACCGCAATATTGATTGAAGTATTAAAAAATTATATTTCACTTTAAAAGAAATCCGCCGAGACTAGTTTGACCGTATTGGTCCAAAGTTCATGTGAAAAAAGTTTTGTGCGCGTAACGCAAAAATCCCAGGAGGAGATAGATTTTTACTGTTTTTTATATAATTCAAAATTCTGGGGGATCTAAAGGTCAGAGGTCAAAAGTCAGAGTGCAAAAGTTGTTCGGCATGAGGAGACGCATACGTGTATACAAGTTTCATGACTGTACGTATAACAGAGCATGAGCTCTATCTGTTCAAAGTTCGCACTTTCGAAGGCTTCCTACAGCGCCACCATTTGGCCGATTGCTGTAAAAAATAATAGCACACTTCGCCACTGTAAGCTGAACACATTGATGTTTTTATTTTCATTTTCTGTCTAAGTATGTAGGAGTAGAAAGGAACCGAAGTTTTGAGGAGAACTTGATATGACGGTTAGATATTGTCACTAGAAAAATATTGTTCCTTCGAAACAATTGTGGGCTCGCTTCAAGCCGGAAAACAATGGCTATAAAAGTACAAAATGTCAAGATCGCAGGCAGTGCTCTCTTTGACGTTACTGACGTCAAAGATTGGTCCATTTTGTTCCAAAAATGTGTTGTGCAAAAGTTGACCCGCTGGTGGCGCTATAACAGGCCAATGTAAGAAGGGTGGTATCTGTTCCTTGACCTATTGGGAATGTGCTTGCAAGATTTCACGCACATCGCAGGCTGTGTTCATGATTTGAGGTGTTTTTGGCTTAGGCCACTTTATCGCTGCTTGCAGCTATATTTATTATTATTATTTTATAATTTTTTTGTGTGCACTTCATAGGCATGTTAGATAAAGGTCCTTAGATTGCGTGTAGAATGTTTCATGCAAATTGCAAAAAAAATCCTAGAATAAAAACGGGTTTAAGCGTTTTACAAACTGCTCAAAATTATATAGCGCCCCCCTTTGGCCATTTGGGGTAAGATTGGTTTCAGTGATATTTGAACTAACCCTCTACACTATTTTGTCATGAAAATCTGACTTTGCATGTATGTTTTAGAGGCAGAAGAATAATTTGCATAAAAATGCAATATCGTTTGAATTATTTAAAAAAGCATGTTTCAATGTTAAAGAAATCCGATCTGACAGATCTTTAGATATCGGTCCAAAGTTCACGTAAAAAAAGTTTTGTGCACGTGACGCGAAAATTCCAGAATAAAAGCGGGTTTACGCGTTTTACAAACTGCTCAAAAAGGCGGAAAATCGAAGGGCGGAGCTTACTTAACAACGACACAGATGTCTTCCGCTTGAGTCAAAGCACGCGTGTAACAAGTTGCATGTCTTCAAACGAAACGAGTCATGACTTATGCCCGTTTGAAGTTTGAATTTTCAAACGCTTCGTATAGCGCCCCCCTATGGCCGATTGGAATAAAATTGGTTTCAGTGATACTTTGACTAACCCTCCACATCTTTGCCAAATGCCATGAACGTGTAACTTTGCATGTATGATTTAGAGGCCGAAGAATAATTTGCATAAAACCGCAATATTGATTGAATTATTAAAAAATTATATTTCACTTTAAAAGAAATCCGCCGAGACTAGTTTGACCGTATTGGTCCAAAGTTCATGTGAAAAAAGTGTTGTGCGCGTAACGCAAAAATCCCAGGAGGAGATAGATTTTTACTGTTTTTTATATAATTCAAAATTCTGGGGGATCTAAAGGTCAGAGGTCAAAAGTCAGAGCGTAAAAGTTGTTCGGCATGAGGAGACGCATACGTGTATACAGGTTTCATGACTGTACGTATAACAGAGCATGAGCTCTATCTGTTCAAAGTTCGCACTTTCGAAGGCTTCCTACAGCGCCACCATTTGGCCGATTGCTGTAAAAAATAATAGCACACTTCGCCACTGTAAGCTGAACACATTGATGTTTTTATTTTCATTTTCTGTCTAAGTATGTAGGAGTAGAAAGGAACCGAAGGTTTGAGGAGAACTTGATATGACGGTTAGATATTGTCACTAGAAAAATATTGTTCCTTCGAAACAATTGTGGTCTCGCTTCAAGCCAGAAAACAATGGCTATAAAAGCACAAAATGTCAAGATCGCAGGCAGTGCTCTCTTTGACGTTACTGACGTCAAAGTTTGTCCATTTTTTCCCAAAAATGTGTTGTGCAAAAGTTGACCCGCTGGTGGCGCTATAACAGGCCAATGTGAGAAGGTTGGTATCTGTTCCTTGACCTATTGGGAATGTGCTTGCAAGATTTCACGCACATCCCAGGCTGTGTTCATGATTTGAGGTGTTTTTGGCTTTGGACACTTTATCGCTGCTTGCAGCTATATTTATTATTATTATTTTATAATTTTTTTGTGTGCACTTCATAGGCATGTTAGATAAAGGTCCTTAGATTGCGTGTAGAATGTTTCATGCAAATTGCAAAAAAAAATCCTAGAATAAAAACGGGTTTAAGCGTTTTACAAACTGCTCAAAATTATATAGCGCCCCCCTTTGGCCATTTGGGGTAAGATTGGTTTCAGTGATATTTGAACTAACCCTCTACACTATTTTGTCATGAAAATGTGACTTTGCTTGTATGTTTTAGAGGCAGAAGAATAATTTGCATAAAAATGCAATATTGTTTGAATTATTTAAAAAAGCATGTTTCAATGTTAAAGAAATCCGATCTGACAGATCTTTAGATATCGGTCCAAAGTTCACGTAAAAAAAGTTTTGTGCACGTGACGCGAAAATTCCAGAATAAAAGCGGGTTTACGCGTTTTACAAACTGCTCAAAGTGGCGGAAAATCGAAGGGCGGAGCTTACTTAACAACGACACAGATGTCTTCCGCTTGAGTCAAAGCACGCGTGTAACAAGTTGCATGTCTTCAAACGAAACGAGTCATGACTTATGCCCGTTTGAAGTTTGAATTTTCAGACGCTTCGTATAGCGCCCCCCTTTGGCCGATTGGAATAAAATTGGTTTCAGTGATACTTTGACTAACCCTCCACATCTTTGCCAAATGCCATGAACGTGTAACTTTGCATGTATGATTTAGAGGCCGAAGAATAATTTGCATAAAACCGCAATATTGATTGAATTATTAAAAAATGATATTTCACTTTAAAAGAAATCCACCGAGATAAATCTGACCGTATTGGTCCAAAGTTCATGTGAAAAAAGTTTTGTGCGCGTAACAAAAAAAACCCAGGAGGAGATAGATTTTTACTGTTTTTCATATAATTCCAAATTCTGAGGGATCTAAAGATCAGAGTTCAAAAGTCAGAGCGTAAAAATTGTTCGGCATGAGGAGACGCATACGTGTATACAGGTTTCATGGCTGTACGTATAACAGAGCATGAGCTATACCTGTTCAAAGATCGCACTTTCGAAGGCTTCCTACAGCGCCACCATTTGGCCGATTGCTGTATAAAGTAATAGCACACGTCGCCACTGTAAGCTGAACACATTGATGTTTTTATTTTCATTTTCTCATTAAGTATGTAGGAGTAGAAAGGTGCCAAAGTATTGAGGAAAACTTGATATAGTATATAAATAAATAAATAAATAAATAATGACAATATCTAAAGTGTGCTCGCCTTTAGGCGAGCCCACAATAATGACAATATCTAAAGTGTGCTCGCCTTATAGGCGAGCCCACAACTAGAAAAATATTGTTCCTTCGAAACAATTGTGGGCTCGCTTCAAGCCGGAAAACAATGGCTATAAAAGTACAAAATGTCAAGATCGCAGGCAGTGCTCTCTTTGACGTTACTGACGTCAAAGATTGGTCCATTTTGTTCCAAAAATGTGTTGTGCAAAAGTTGACCCGCTGGTGGCGCTATAACAGGCCAATGTAAGAAGGGTGGTATCTGTTCCTTGACCTATTGGGAATGTGCTTGTAAGATTTCACGCACATTGCAGGCTGTGTTCATGATTTGAGGTGTTTTTGGCTTTGGCCACTTTATCGCTGCTTGCAGCTATATTCATTATTATTATTTTTTTTTGTGTGTGTGCACTTCATAGGCATATTAGATAAAGGTCCTTAGATTGTGTGTAGAATGTTTCATGCAAATTGCAAAAAAAAATCCTAACGGGTTTAAGCGTTTCACAAACTGCTCAAAATGATATAGCGCCCCCCTTTGGCCAATTGGGGTAAGATTGGTTTTAGTGATATTTGGACTAACACTCTACATCTTTGCCAAATGCCATGAACATGTTACTTTGCATGTATGATTTAGAGGCAGAAGAATAATTTGCATAAAACTGCAATATTCATTGAATTTATTTTAAAAAGCATGTTTCAATTTTAAAGAAATCCGATCTGACAGATCTTTAGATATCGGTCCAAAGTTCACGTAAAAAAAGTTTTGTGCACGTGGAGCGAAAATTCCAGAATAAAAGCGGGTTTACGTGTTTTACAAACTGCTCAAAATGGCGGAAAATTGACGGGCGGAGCTTACTTAACAACGACACAGATGTCTTCCGCTTGAGTCAAAGCACGTGTGTAACAAGTTGCATGTCTTCAAACGAAACGAGTCATGACTTATGCCCGTTTGAAGTTTGAATTTTCAAACGCTTCGTATAGCGCCCCCCTTTGGCCGATTGGAATAAAATTGGTTTCAGTGATACTTTGACAACCCTCCACATCTTTGCCAAATGCCATGAACGTGTAACTTTGCATGTATGATTTAGAGGCCGAAGAATAATTTGAATAAAACCGCAATATTGATTGAATTATTAAAAAAATATATTTCACTTTAAAAGAAATCCGCCGAGACTAGTTTGACCGTATTGGTCCAAAGTTCATGTGAAAAAAGTTTTGTGCGCGTAACGCAAAAATCCCAGGAGGAGATAGATTTTTACTGTTTTTTATATAATTCAAAATTCTGGGGGATATAAAGGTCAGAGGTCAAAAGTCAGAGCGTAAAAGTTGTTCGGCATGAGGAGACGCATACGTGTATACAGGTTTCATGACTGTACGTATAACAGAGCATGAGCTCCATCTGTTCAAAGTTCGCACTTTCGAAGGCTTCCTACAGCGCCACCATTTGGCCGATTGCTGTAAAAAATAATAGCACACTTCGCCACTGTAAGCTGAACACATTGATGTTTTTATTTTCATTTTCTGTCTAAGTATGTAGGAGTAGAAAGGAACCGAAGTTTTGAGGAGAACTTGATATGACGGTTAGATATTGTCACTAGAAAAATATTGTTCCTTCGAAACAATTGTGGGCTCGCTTCAAGCCAGAAAACAATGGCTATAAAAGCACAAAATGTCAAGATCGCAGGCAGTGCTCTCTTTGACGTTACTGACGTCAAAGATTGGTCCATTTTGTTCCAAAAATGTGTTGTGCAAAAGTTGACCCGCTGGTGGCGCTATAACAGGCCAATGTGAGAAGGTTGGTATCTGTTCCTTGACCTATTGGGAATGTGCTTGCAAGATTTCACGCACATCCCAGGCTGTGTTCATGATTTGAGGTGTTTTTGGCTTTGGCCACTTTATCGCTGCTTGCAGCTATATTTATTATTATTATTTTATAATTTTTTTGTGTGCACTTCATAGGCATGTTAGATAAAGGTCCTTAGATTGCGTGTAGAATGTTTCATGCAAATTGCAAAAAGAATCCTAGAATAAAAACGGGTTTAAGCGTTTTACAAACTGCTCAAAATTATATAGCGCCCCCCTTTGGCCATTTGGGGTAAGATTGGTTTCAGTGATATTTGAACTAACCCTCTACACTATTTTGTCATGAAAATGTGACTTTGCATGTATGTTTTAGAGGCAGAAGAATAATTTGCATAAAAATGCAATATTGTTTGAATTATTTAAAAAAGCATGTTTCAATGTTAAAGAAATCCGATCTGACAGATCTTTAGATATCGGTCCAAAGTTCACGTAAAAAAGGTTTTGTGCACGTGACGCGAAAATTCCAGAATAAAAGCGGGTTTACGCGTTTTACAAACTGCTCAAAATGGCGGAAAATTGAAGGGCGGAGCTTACTTAACAACGACACGGATGTCTTCCGCTTGAGTCAAAGCACGCGTGTAACAAGTTGCATGTCTTCAAACGAAACGAGTCATGACTTATGCCCGTTTGAAGTTTGAATTTTCAGACGCTTCGTATAGCGCCCCCCTTTGGCCGATTGGAATAAAATTGGTTTCAGTGATACTTTGACTAACCCTCCACATCTTTGCCAAATGCCATGAACGTGTAACTTTGCATGTATGATTTAGAGGCCTTAGAATAATTTGCATAAAACCGCAATATTGATTGAATTATTAAAAAATTATATTTCACTTTAAAAAAAATCTGGTTGATCAATCTGATCGTATTGGTCCAAAGTTCATGTGAAAAAAGTTTTGTGCACTTGACGCGAAAATCCCAGGAGGAGATAGATTTTTACTGTTTTTCATATAATTCCGAATTGTGGGAGACCTAAAGGTCAGAGGTCAAAAGTTAGAGGGTAAAAGTTGTTCGGCATGAGGAGACGCATACGTGTATACAGGTTTCATGGCTGTACCTAAAACACAGCATGAGCTATACCTGTTCAAAGTTCGCACTTTCGAAGGCTTCCTACAGCGCCACCATTTGGCCGATTGCTATAAAAAATAATAGCACACTTCGCCACTGTAGGCTGAACACATTGATGTTTTTATTTTCATTTTCTCACTAAATATGTAGGAGTAGAAAGGAACCGAAGTTCCCGTCTACAGTATGATATGACTGATAGATAAATAACTAGAAAAATATTGTTCCTTCGAAACAATTGTGGGCTCGCTTCAAGCCAGAAAACAATGGCTATAAAAGTACAAAACGTCAAGATCGCAGGCAGTGCTCTCTTTGACGTTACTGACGTCAAAGATTGGTCCATTTTGTTCCAAAAAATGTGTTGTGCAAAAGTTGATCCGCTGGTGGCGCTATAACAGGCCAATGTAAGAAGGGTGGTATCTGTTCCTTGACCTATTGGGAATGTGTTTGCAAGATTTCACGCACATTGCAGGCTGTGTTCATGATTTGAGTTTTTTTTGGCTTTGGCCACTTTATCGCTGCTTGCAGCTATATTCATTATTATTATTTTTTTGTGTGTGTGCACTTCATAGGCATATTAGATAAAGGTCCTTAGATTGTGTGTAGAATGTTTCATGCAAATTGCAAAAAAAAAATCCTAACGGGTTTAAGCGTTTCACAAACTGCTCAAAATGATATAGCGCCCCCCTTTGGCCAATTGGGGTAAGATTGGTTTTAGTGATATTTGGACTAACACTCTACATCTTTGCCAAATGCCATGAACATGTTACTTTGCATGTATGATAGAGGCAGAAGAATAATTTGCATAAAACTGCAATATTCATTGAATTTATTTAAAAAAGCATGTTTCAATTTTAAAGAAATCCGATCTGACAGATCTTTAGATATCGGTCCAAAGTTCACGTAAAAAAAGTTTTGTGCACGTGGAGCGAAAATTCCAGAATAAAAGCGGGTTTACGCGTTTTACAAACTGCTCAAAATGGCGGAAAATTGAAGGGCGGAGCTTACTTAACAACGACACAGATGTCTTCCGCTTGAGTCAAAGCACGCGTGTAACAAGTTGTATGTCTTCAAACGAAACGAGTCATGACTTATGCCCGTTTGAAGTTTGAATTTTCAAACGCTTCGTATAGCGCCCCCCTTTGGCCGATTGGAATAAAATTGGTTTCAGTGATACTTTGACTAACCCTCCACATCTTTGCCAAATGCCATGAACGTGTAACTTTGCATGTATGATTTAGAGGCCGAAGAATAATTTGCATAAAACCGCAATATTGATTGAATTATTAAAAAATTATATTTCACTTTAAAAAAAATCTGGTTGATCAATCTGACCGTATTGGTCCAAAGTTCATGTAAAAAAAGTTTCGTGCGCGTAACGCGAAAATCCCAGGAGGAGATAGATTTTTACTGTTTTTCATATAATTCCAAATTGTGGGAGACCTAAAGGTCAGAGGTCAAAAGTCAGAGGGTAAAAGTTGTTCGGCATGAGGAGACGCATACGTGTATACAGGTTTCATGACTGTAACTCAAACACAGCATGAGCTATACCTGTTCAAAGTTCGCACTTTCGAAGGCTTCCTACAGCGCCACCATTTGGCCGATTGCTATAGAAAATAATAGCACACTTCGCCACAGTAAACCGAACACATTGATGTTTTTATTTTCATTTTCTCACTAAGTATGTAGGAGTAGAAAGGAACCGAAGTTCCCGTCTACAGTATGATATGACTGATAGATAAATAATGACAACATCTAAAGTGTGCTCGCCTTATAGGCGAGCCCACAATGACAACATCTAAAGTGTGCTCGCCTTATAGGCGAGCCCACAACTAGAAAAATATTGTTCCTTCGAAACAATTGTGGGCTCGCTTCAAGCCAGAAAACAATGGCTATAAAAGTACAAAATGTCAAGATCGCAGGCAGTGCTCTCTTTGACGTTACTGACGTCAACGATTGGTCCATTTTGTTCCAAAAATGTGTTGTGCAAAAGTTGACCCGCTGGTGGCGCTATAACAGGCCAATGTGAGAAGGGTGGTATCTGTTCCTTGACCTATTGGGAATGTGTTTGCAAGATTTCACGCACATTGCAGGCTGTGTTCATGATTTGAGGTGTTTTTGGCTTTGGCCACTTTATCGCTGCTTGCAGCTATATTCATTATTATTATTTTTTTGTGTGTGTGCACTTCATAGGCATATTAGATAAAGGTCCTTAGATTGTGTGTAGAATGTTTCATGCAAATTGCAAAAACAAATCCTAACGGGTTTAAGCGTTTCACAAACTGCTCAAAATGATATAGCGCCCCCCTTTGGCCAATTGGGGTAAGATTGGTTTTAGTGATATTTGGACTAACACTCTACATCTTTGCCAAATGCCATGAACATGTTACTTTGCATGTATGATTTAGAGGCAGAAGAATAATTTGCATAAAACTGCAATATTCATTGAATTTATTTAAAAAAGCATGTTTCAATTTTAAAGAAATCCGATCTGACAGATCTTTAGATATCGGTCCAAAGTTCACGTAAAAAAAGTTTTGTGCACGTGGAGCGAAAATTCCAGAATAAAAGCGGGTTTACGCGTTTTACAAACTGCTCAAAATGGCGGAAAATCAAAGGGCGGAGCTTACTTAACAACGACACAGATGTCTTCCGCTCGAGTCAAAGCACGCGTGTAACAAGTTGCATGTCTTCAAACGAAACGAGTCATGACTTATGCCCGTTTGAAGTTTGAATTTTCAAAAGCTTCGTATAGCGCCCCCCTTTGGCCGATTGGAATAAAATTGGTTTCAGTGATACTTTGACTAACCCTCTACATCTTTGCCAAATGCCATGAACGTGTAACTTTGCATGTATGATTTAGAGGCCGAAGAATAATTAGCATAAAACTGCAATATTAATTGAATTATTAAAAAATTATATTTCACTTTAAAAAAAATCTGGTTGATCAATCTGACCGTATTGGTCCAAAGTTCATGTGAAAAAAGTTTTGTGCACTTGACGCGAAAATCCCAGGAGGAGATAGATTTTTACTGTTTTTCATATAATTCCAAATTTTGGGGGATCTAAAGGTCAGAGGTCAAAAGTCAGAGGGTAAAAGTTGTTCGGCATGAGGAGACGCATACGTGTATACAGGTTTCATGGCTGTACGTATAACAGAGCATGAGCTATACCTGTTCAAAGTTCGCACTTTCAAAGGCTTCCTACAGCGCCACCATTTGGCCGATTGCTGTAAAAAGTAATAGCACGCGTCGCCACAGTAAGCTGAACACATTGATGTTTTTATTTTCATTTTTTGTCTAAGTATGTAGGAGTAGAAAGGAACCGAAGTTTTGAGGAGAACTTGATATGACGGTTAGATATTGTCACTAGAAAAATATTGTTCCTTCGAAACAATTGTGGGCTCGCTTCAAGCCAGAAAACAATGGCTATAAAAGTACAAAATGTCAAGATCGCAGGCAGTGCTCTCTTTGACGTTACTGACGTCAACGATTGGTCCATTTTGTTCCAAAAATGTGTTGTGCAAAAGTTGACCCGCTGGTGGCGCTATAACAGGCCAATGTGAGAAGGGTGGTATCTGTTCCTTGACCTATTGGGAATGTGTTTGCAAGATTTCACGCACATTGCAGGCTGTGTTCATGATTTGAGGTGTTTTTGGCTTTGGCCACTTTATCGCTGCTTGCAGCTATATTCATTATTATTATTTTTTTTGTGTGTGTGCACTTCATAGGCATATTAGATAAAGGTCCTTAGATTGTGTGTAGAATGTTTCATGCAAATTGCAAAAACAAATCCTAACGGGTTTAAGCGTTTCACAAACTGCTCAAAATGATATAGCGCCCCCCTTTGGCCAATTGGGGTAAGATTGGTTTTAGTGATATTTGGACTAACACTCTACATCTTTGCCAAATGCCATGAACATGTTACTTTGCATGTATGATTTAGAGGCAGAAGAATAATTTGCATAAAACTGCAATATTCATTGAATTTATTTAAAAAAGCATGTTTCAATTTTAAAGAAATCCGATCTGACAGATCTTTAGATATCGGTCCAAAGTTCACGTAAAAAAAGTTTTGTGCACGTGGAGCGAAAATTCCAGAATAAAAGCGGGTTTACGCGTTTTACAAACTGCTCAAAATGGCGGAAAATCAAAGGGCGGAGCTTACTTAACAACGACACAGATGTCTTCCGCTCGAGTCAAAGCACGCGTGTAACAAGTTGCATGTCTTCAAACGAAACGAGTCATGACTTATGCCCGTTTGAAGTTTGAATTTTCAAAAGCTTCGTATAGCGCCCCCCTTTGGCCGATTGGAATAAAATTGGTTTCAGTGATACTTTGACTAACCCTCTACATCTTTGCCAAATGCCATGAACGTGTAACTTTGCATGTATGATTTAGAGGCCGAAGAATAATTAGCATAAAACTGCAATATTAATTGAATTATTAAAAAATTATATTTCACTTTAAAAAAAATCTGGTTGATCAATCTGACCGTATTGGTCCAAAGTTCATGTGAAAAAAGTTTTGTGCACTTGACGCGAAAATCCCAGGAGGAGATAGATTTTTACTGTTTTTCATATAATTCCAAATTTTGGGGGATCTAAAGGTCAGAGGTCAAAAGTCAGAGGGTAAAAGTTGTTCGGCATGAGGAGACGCATACGTGTATACAGGTTTCATGGCTGTACGTATAACAGAGCATGAGCTATACCTGTTCAAAGTTCGCACTTTCAAAGGCTTCCTACAGCGCCACCATTTGGCCGATTGCTGTAAAAAGTAATAGCACGCGTCGCCACAGTAAGCTGAACACATTGATGTTTTTATTTTCATTTTTTGTCTAAGTATGTAGGAGTAGAAAGGAACCGAAGTTTTGAGGAGAACTTGATATGACGGTTAGATATTGTCACTAGAAAAATATTGTTCCTTCGAAACAATTGTGGGCTCGCTTCAAGCCAGAAAACAATGGCTATAAAAGCACAAAATGTCAAGATCGCAGGCAGTGCTCTCTTTGACGTTACTGACGTCAAAGATTGGTCCATTTTGTTCCAAAAATGTGTTGTGCAAAAGTTGACCCGCTGGTGGCGCTATAACAGGCCAATGTGAGAAGGTTGGTATCTGTTCCTTGACCTATTGGGAATGTGCTTGCAAGATTTCACGCACATCCCAGGCTGTGTTCATGATTTGAGGTGTTTTTGGCTTTGGCCACTTTATCGCTGCTTGCAGCTATATTTATTATTATTATTTTATAATTTTTTTGTGTGCACTTCATAGGCATGTTAGATAAAGGTCCTTAGATTGCGTGTAGAATGTTTCATGCAAATTGCAAAAAAAATCCTAGAATAAAAACGGGTTTAAGCGTTTTACAAACTGCTCAAAATTATATAGCGCCCCCCTTTGGCCATTTGGGGTAAGATTGGTTTCAGTGATATTTGAACTAACCCTCTACACTATTTTGTCATGAAAATGTGACTTTGCTTGTATGTTTTAGAGGCAGAAGAATAATTTGCATAAAAATGCAATATTGTTTGAATTATTTAAAAAAGCATGTTTCAATGTTAAAGAAATCCGATCTGACAGATCTTTAGATATCGGTCCAAAGTTCACGTAAAAAAAGTTTTGTGCACGTGACGCGAAAATTCCAGAATAAAAGCGGGTTTACGCGTTTTACAAACTGCTCAAAGTGGCGGAAAATCGAAGGGCGGAGCTTACTTAAAAACGACACAGATGTCTTCCGCTCGAGTCAAAGCACGCGTGTAACAAGTTGCATGTCTTCAAATGAAACGAGTCATGACTTATGCCCGTTTGAAGTTTGAATTTTCAGACGCTTCGTATAGCGCCCCCCTTTGGCCGATTGGAATAAAATTGGTTTCAGTGATACTTTGACTAACCCTCTACATCTTTGCCAAATGCCATGAACGTGTAACTTTGCATGTATGATTTAGAGACCGAAGAATAATTTGCATAAAACCGCAATATTGATTGAATTATTAAAAAATTATATTTCACTTTAAAAAAAATCTGGTTGATCAATCTCACTGTATTGGTCCAAAGTTCATGTGAAAAAAGTTTCGTGCGCGTAACAAAAAAAACCCAGGAGGAGATAGATTTTTACTGTTTTTCATATTATTCCGAATTGTGGGAGACCTAAAGGTCAGAGGTCAAAAGTTAGAGGGTAAAAGTTGTTCGGCATGAGGAGACGCATACGTGTATACAGGTTTCATGCCTGTACCTCAAACACAGCATGAGCTATACCTGTTCAAAGATCGCACTTTCGAAGGCTTCCTACAGCGCCACCATTTGGCCGATTGCTGTAAAAAGTAATAGCGCACTTCGCCACTGTAAACTGAACACATTGATGTTTTTATTTTCATTTTCTCACTAAGTATGTAGGAGTAGAAAGGAACCGAAGTTCCCGTCTACTGTCTGACTGACTGACTGACTGATAGATAAACTAGAAAAATATTGTTCCTTCGAAACAATTGTGGGCTCGCTTCAAGCCAGAAAACAATGGCTATAAAAGCACAAAATGTCAAGATCGCAGGCAGTGCTCTCTTTGACGTTACTGACGTCAAAGATTGGTCCATTTTGTTCCAAAAATGTGTTGTGCAAAAGTTGACCCGCTGGTGGCGCTATAACAGGCCAATGTGAGAAGGTTGGTATCTGTTCCTTGACCTATTGGGAATGTGCTTGCAAGATTTCACGCACATCCCAGGCTGTGTTCATGATTTGAGGTGTTTTTGGCTTTGGCCACTTTATCGCTGCTTGCAGCTATATTTATTATTATTATTTTATAATTTTTTTGTGTGCACTTCATAGGCATGTTAGATAAAGGTCCTTAGATTGCGTGTAGAATGTTTCATGCAAATTGCAAAAAAAATCCTAGAATAAAAACGGGTTTAAGCGTTTTACAAACTGCTCAAAATTATATAGCGCCCCCCTTTTGCCATTTGGGGTAAGATTGGTTTCAGTGATATTTGAACTAACCCTCTACACTATTTTGTCATGAAAATGTGACTTTGCATGTATGTTTTAGAGGCAGAAGAATAATTTGCATAAAAATGCAATATTGTTTGAATTATTTAAAAAAGCATGTTTCAATGTTAAAGAAATCCGATCTGACAGATCTTTAGATATCGGTCCAAAGTTCACGTAAAAAAAGTTTTGTGCACGTGACGCGAAAATTCCAGAATAAAAGCGGGTTTACGCGTTTTACAAACTGCTCAAAATGGCGGAAAATTGAAGGGCGGAGCTTACTTAACAACGACACATATGTCTTCCGCTTGAGTCAAAGCACGCGTGTAACAAGTTGCATGTCTTCAAATGAAACGAGTCATGACTTATGCCCGTTTGAAGTTTGAATTTTCAGACGCTTCGTATAGCGCCCCCCTTTGGCCGATTGGAATAAAATTGGTTTCAGTGATACTTTGACTAACCCTCCACATCTTTGCCAAATGCCATGAACGTGTAACTTTGCATGTATGATTTAGAGGCCGAAGAATAATTTGCATAAAACCGCAATATTGATTAAATTATTAAAAAATTATATTTCACTTTAAAAAAAATCTGGTTGATCAATCTGACCGTATTGGTCCAAAGTTCATGTGAAAAAAGTTTCGTGCGCGTAACGAAAAAAACCCAGGAGGAGATAGATTTTTACTGTTTTTCATATAATTCCGAATTGTGGGAGACCTAAAGGTCAGAGGTCAAAAGTCAGAGGCTAAAAGTTGTTCGGCATGAGGAGATGCATACGTGTATACAGGTTTCATGCCTGTACCTCAAACACAGCATGAGCTATACCTGTTCAAAGTTCGCACTTTCGAAGGCTTCCTACAGCGCCACCATTTGGCCGATTGCTATAGAAAATAATAGCACACTTCGCCACTGTAAACTGAACACATTGATGTTTTTATTTTCATTTTCTCACTAAGTATGTAGGAGTAGAAAGGAACCGAAGTTTTGAGGAGAACTTGCTCTAGTATATAAATAACTAGAAAAATATTGTTCCTTCGAAACAATTGTGGGCTCGCTTCAAGCCAGAAAACAATGGCTATAAAAGTACAAAATGTCAAGATCGCAGGCAGTGCTCTCTTTGACGTTACTGACGTCAAAGATTGGTCCATTTTGTTCCAAAAATGTGTTGTGCAAAAGTTGACCCGCTGGTGGCGCTATAACAGGCCAATGTAAGAAGGGTGGTATCTGCTCCTTGACCTATTGGGAATGTGCTTGCAAGATTTCACGCACATTGCAGGCTGTGTTCATGATTTGAGGTGTTTTTGGCTTTGGCCACTTTATCGCTGCTTGCAGCTATATTATTTATTATTATTTTTTTTGTGTGTGTGCACTTCATAGGCATATTAGATAAAGGTCCTTAGATTGTGTGTAGAATGTTTCATGCAAATTGCAAAAATAAATCCTAACGGGTTTAAGCGTTTCACAAACTGCTCAAAATGATATAGCGCCCCCCTTTGGCCAATTGGGGTAAGATTGGTTTTAGTGATATTTGGACTAACACTCTACATCTTTGCCAAATGCCATGAACATGTTACTTTGCATGTATGATTTAGAGGCAGAAGAATAATTTGCATAAAACTGCAATATTCATTGAATTTATTTAAAAAAGCATGTTTCAATTTTAAAGAAATCCGATCTGACAGATCTTTAGATATCGGTCCAAAGTTCACATAAAAAAAGTTTTGTGCACGTGGAGTGAAAATTCCAGAATAAAAGCGGGTTTACGCGTTTCACAAACTGCTCAATATGGCGGAAAATCGGGGGGCGGAGCTTACTTAACAACGACACAGATGTCTTCCGCTCGAGTCAAAGCACGCGTGTAACAAGTTGCATGTCTTCAAACGAAACGAGTCATGACTTATGCCCGTTTGAAGTTTGAATTTTCAAACGCTTCGTATAGCGCCCCCCTTTGGCCGATTGGAATAAAATTGGTTTCAGTGATACTTTGACTAACCCTCCACATCTTTGCCAAATGCCATGAACGTGTAACTTTGCATGTATGATTTAGAGGCCGAAGAATAATTTGCATAAAACCGCAACATTGATTGAATTATTAATAAAATATATTTCACTTTAAAAGAAATCCGCCGAGACTAGTTTGACCGTATTGGTCCAAAGTTCATGTGAAAAAAGTTTCATGCGCGTATCGCAAAGATCCCAGGAGGAGATAGATTTTTACTGTTTTTCATATAATTCCAAATTCTGAGGGATCTAAAGATCAGAGGTCAAAAGTCAGAGCGTAAAAATTGTTCGGCATGAGGAGACGCATACGTGTATACAGGTTTCATGGCTGTACGTATAACAGAGCATGAGCTATACCTGTTCAAAGTTCGCACTTTCGAAGGCTTCCTACAGCGCCACCATTTGGCCGATTGCTGTAAAAAGTAATAGCACACGTCGCCACAGTAAGCTGAACACATTGATGTTTTTATTTTCGTTTTCTCACTAAGTATGTAGGAGTAGAAAGGAACCGAAGTTTTGAGGAGAACTTGATATGACGGTTAGATATTGTCACTAGAAAAATATTGTTCCTTCGAAACAATTGTGGGCTCGCTTCAAGCCAGAAAACAATGGCTATAAAAGCACAAAATGTCAAGATCGCAGGCAGTGCTCTCTTTGACGTTACTGACGTCAAAGATTGGTCCATTTTGTTCCAAAAATGTGTTGTGCAAAAGTTGACCCGCTGGTGGCGCTATAACAGGCCAATGTGAGAAGGTTGGTATCTGTTCCTTGACCTATTGGGAATGTGCTTGCAAGATTTCACGCACATCCCAGGCTGTGTTCATGATTTGAGGTGTTTTTGGCTTTGGACACTTTATCGCTGCTTGCAGCTATATTTATTATTATTATTTTATAATTTTTTTGTGTGCACTTCATAGGCATGTTAGATAAAGGTCCTTAGATTGCGTGTAGAATGTTTCATGCAAATTGCAAAAAAAATCCTAGAATAAAAACGGGTTTAAGCGTTTTACAAACTGCTCAAAATTATATAGCGCCCCCCTTTGGCCATTTGGGGTAAGATTGGTTTCAGTGATATTTGAACTAACCCTCTACCCTATTTTGTCATGAAAATGTGACTTTGCTTGTATGTTTTAGAGGCAGAAGAATAATTTGCATAAAAATGCAATATTGTTTGAATTATTTAAAAAAGCATGTTTCAATGTTAAAGAAATCCGATCTGACAGATCTTTAGATATCGGTCCAAAGTTCACGTAAAAAAAGTTTTGTGCACGTGACGCGAAAATTCCAGAATAAAAGCGGGTTTACGCGTTTTACAAACTGCTCAAAGTGGCGGAAAATCGAAGGGCGGAGCTTACTTAACAACGACACAGATGTCTTCCGCTTGAGTCAAAGCACGCGTGTAACAAGTTGCATGTCTTCAAACGAAACGAGTCATGACTTATGCCCGTTTGAAGTTTGAATTTTCAGACGCTTCGTATAGCGCCCCCCTTTGGCCGATTGGAATAAAATTGGTTTCAGTGATACTTTGACTAACCCTCCACATCTTTGCCAAATGCCATGAACGTGTAACTTTGCATGTATGATTTAGAGGCAGAAGAATAATTTGCATAAAACCGCAATATTGATAGAATTATTAAAAAATTATATTTCACTTTAAAAAAAATCTGGTTGATCAATCTCACCGTATTGGTCCAAAGTTCATGTGAAAAAAGTTTCGTGCGCGTAACAAAAAAAACCCAGGAGGAGATAGATTTTTACTGTTTTTCATATTATTCCGAATTGTGGGAGACCTAAAGGTCAGAGGTCAAAAGTTAGAGGGTAAAAGTTGTTCGGCATGAGGAGACGCATACGTGTATACAGGTTTCATGCCTGTACCTCAAACACAGCATGAGCTATACCTGTTCAAAGATCGCACTTTCGAAGGCTTCCTACAGCGCCACCATTTGGCCGATTGCTGTAAAAAGTAATAGCGCACTTCGCCACTGTAAACTGAACACATTGATGTTTTTATTTTCATTTTCTCACTAAGTATGTAGGAGTAGAAAGGAACCGAAGTTCCCGTCTACTGTCTGACTGACTGATAGATAAATAATGACAATATCTAAAGTGTGCTCGCCTTATAGGCGAGCCCACAATAATGACAATATCTAAAGTGTGCTCGCCTTATAGGCGAGCCCACAACTAGAAAATATTGTTCCTTCGAAACAATTGTGGGCTCGCTTCAAGCCGGAAAACAGTACAAAATGTCAAGATCGCAGGCAGTGCTCTCTTTGACGTTACTGACGTCAAAGATTGGTCCATTTTGTTCCAAAAATGTGTTGTGCAAAAGTTGACCCACTGGTGGCGCTATAACAGGCCAATGTGAGAAGGGTGGTATCTGTTCCTTGGCCTATTGGGAATGTGCTTGCAAGATTTCACGCACATTGCAGGCTGTGTTCATGATTTGAGGTGTTTTTGGCCTTGGCCACTTTATCGCTGCTTGCAGCTATATTTATAATTATTATTGTATATTTTTTGTGTGTGCACTTCATAGGCATATTAGATAAAGGTCCTTAGATTGTGTGTAGAATGTTTCATGCAAATTGCGGAAAAAAAATCCTAACGGGTTTAAGCGTTTCACAAACTGCTCAAAATGATATAGCGCCCCCCTTTGGCCAATTGGAGTAAGATTGGTTTTAGTTATATTTGGACTAACACTCTACATCTTTGCCAAATGCCATGAACATGTTACTTTGCATGTATGATTTAGAGGCAGAAGAATAATTTGCATAAAACTGCAATATTCATTGAATTATAAAAAAAAAAGCATGTTTCAATTTTGAAGAAATCCGATCTGACAGATCTTTAGATATTGGTCCAAAGTTCAAGTAAAAAAAGTTTTGTGCACGTGACGCGAAGATTCCAGAATAAAAGCGGGTTTGCGCGTTTTACAAACTGCTTAAAATGGCGGAAAATTGAAGGGCGGAGCTTACTTAACAACGACACAGATGTCTTCCGCTTGAGTCAAAGCACGCGTGTAACAAGTTGCATGTCTTCAAACGAAACGAGTCATGACTTATGCCCGTTTGAAGTTTGAATTTTCAAACGCTTCGTATAGCGCCCCCCTTTGGCCGATTGGAATAAAATTGGTTTCAGTGATACTTTGACTAACCTTCTACATCTTTGCCAAATGCCATGAACGTGTAACTTTGCATGTATGATTTAGAGGCCGAAGAATAATTTGCATAAAACCGCAATATTGATTGAATTATTAAAAAATTATATTTCACTTTAAAAAAAATCTGGTTGATCAATCTCACCGTATTGGTCCAAAGTTCATGTGAAAAAAGTTTCGTGCGCGTAACGAAAGAAACCCAGGAGGAGATAGATTTTTACTGTTTTTCATATTATTCCAAATTGTGGGAGACCTAAAGGTCAGAGGTCAAAAGTTAGAGGGTAAAAGTTGTTCGGCATGAGGAGACGCATAAGTGTATACAGGTTTCATGGCTGTATGTATAACACAGCATGAGCTATACCTGTTCAAAGTTTGCACTTTCGAAGGCTTCCTACAGCGCCACCATTTGGCCGATTGCTGTAAAAAGTAATAGCACACTGCACCACAGTAAGCTGAACACATTGATGTTTTTATTTTCATTTTCTCACTAAGTATGTAGGAGTAGAAAGGAACCGAAGTTCCCGTCTACTATATGACTGATAGATAAATAAACTAGAAAAATATTGTTCCTTCGAAACAATTGTGGGCTCGCTTCAAGCCGGAAAACAATGGCTATAAAAGTACAAAATGTCAAGATCGCAGGCAGTGCTCTCTTTGACGTTACTGACGTCAAAGATTGGTCCATTTTGTTCCAAAAATGTGTTATGCAAAAGTTGACCCGCTGGTGGCGCTATAACAGGCCAATGTGAGGAGGTTGGTATCTGTTCCTTGACCTATTGGGAATGTGCTTGCAAGATTTCACGCACATCCCAGTTTTGTTCATGATTTGAGGTGTTTTTGGCTTTCGACACTTTATCGCTGCTTGCAGCTATATTTATTATTATTATTTTATAATTTTTTTGTGTGCACTTCATAGGCATGTTAGATAAAGGTCCTTAGATTGCGTGTAGAATGTTTCATGCAAATTGCAAAAAAAAGTCCTAGAATAAAAACGGGTTTAAGCGTTTTACAAACTGCTCAAAATTATATAGCGCCCCCCTTTGGCCATTTGGGGTAAGATTGGTTTCAGTGATATTTGAACTAACCCTCTACACTATTTTGTCATGAAAATGTGACTTTGCATGTATGTTTTAGAGGCAGAAGAATAATTTGCATAAAAATGCAATATTGTTTGAATTATTTAAAAAAGCATGTTTCAATGTTAAAGAAATCCGATCTGACAGATCTTTAGATATCGGTCCAAAGTTCACGTAAAAAAAGGTTTGTGCACGTGACGCGAAAATTCCAGAATAAAAGCGGGTTTACGCGTTTTACAAACTGCTCATAATGGCGGAAAATCGGAGGGCGGAGCTTACTTTACAACGACACAGATGTCTTCCGCTTGAGTCAAAGCACGCGTGTAACAAGTTGCATGTCTTCAAACGAAACGAGTCATGACTTATGCCCGTTTGAAGTTTGAATTTTCAGACGCTTCGTATAGCGCCCCCCTTTGGCCGATTGGAATAAAATTGGTTTCAGTGATACTTTGACTAACCCTCCACATCTTTGCCAAATGCCATGAACGTGTAACTTTGCATGTATGATTTAGAGGCCGAAGAATAATTTGCATAAAACCGCAATATTGATTAAATTATTAAAAAATTATATTTCACTTTAAAAAAAATCTGGTTGATCAATCTGACCGTATTGGTCCAAAGTTCATGGAAAAAAAGTTTTGTGCACTTGACACGAAAATCCCAGGAGGAGATAGATTTTTACTGTTTTTCATATAATTCCAAATTCTGGGGGATCTAAAGGTCAGAGGTCAAAAGTCAGAGGGTAAAAGTTGTTCGGCATAAGGAGACGCATACGTGTATACAGGTTTCATGGCTGGACCTCAAACACAGCATGAGCTATACCTGTTCAAAGTTCGCACTTTCGAAGGCTTCCTACAGCGCCACCATTTGGCCGATTGCTGTAAAAAGTAATAGCACACGTCGCCACAGTAAGCTGAACACATTGATGTTTTTATTTTCATTTTCTCACTAAGTATGTAGGAGTTGAAAGCGGACAAAGTATTGAGGAGAACTTGATATGCTCTGGTTGATAGATAAACTAGAAAAATATTGTTCCTTCGAAACAATTGTGGGCTTGCTTCAAGCCAGAAAACAATGGCTATAAAAGCACAAAATGTCAAGATCGCAGGCAGTGCTCTCTTTGACGTTACTGACGTCAAAGATTGGTCCATTTTGTTCCAAAAATGTGTTATGCAAAAGTTGACCCGCTGGTGGCGCTATAACAGGCCAATGTGAGAAGGTTGGTATCTGTTCCTTGACCTATTGGGAATGTGCTTGCAAGATTTCACGCACATCCCAGGCTGTGTTCATGATTTGAGGTGTTTTTGGCTTTGGACACTTTATCGCTGCTTGCAGCTATATTTATTATTATTATTTTATAATTTTTTTGTGTGCACTTCATAGGCATGTTAGATAAAGGTCCTTAGATTGCGTGTAGAATGTTTCATGCAAATTGCAAAAAAAATCCTAGAATAAAAACGGGTTTAAGCGTTTTACAAACTGCTCAAAATTATATAGCGCCCCCCTTTGGCCATTTGGGGTAAGATTGGTTTCAGTGATATTTGAACTAACCCTCTACACTATTTTGTCATGAAAATGTGACATTGCATGTATGTTTTAGAGGCAGAAGAATAATTTGCATAAAAATGCAATATTGTTTGAATTATTTAAAAAAGCATGTTTCAATGTTAAAGAAATCCGATCTGACAGATCTTTAGATATCGGTCCAAAGTTCACGTAAAAAAAGTTTTGTGCACGTGACGCGAAAATTCCAGAATAAAAGCGGGTTTGCGCGTTTTACAAACTGCTCAAAATGGCGTAAAATCGAAGGGCGGAGCTTACTTAACAAAGACACAGATGTCTTCCGCTTGAGTCAAAGCATGCGTGTAACAAGTTGCATGTCTTCAAACGAAACGAGTCATGACTTGTGTCCGTTTGAAGTTTGAATTTTCAGACGCTTCGTATAGCGCCCCCCTTTGGCCGATTGGAATAAAATTGGTTTCAGTGATACTTTGACTAACCCTCCACATCTTTGCCAAATGCCATGAACGTGTAACTTTGCATGTATGATTTAGAGGCCGAAGAATAATTTGCATAAAACCGCAATATTGATTGAATTATTAAAAAATTATATTTCACTTTAAAAAAAATCTGGTTGATCAATCTGACCGTATTGGTCCAAAGTTCATGTGAAAAAAGTTTTGTGCACTTGACAAGAAAATCCCAGGAGGAGATAGATTTTTACTGTTTTTCATATAATTCCGAATTGTGGGAGACCTAAAGGTCAGAGGTCAAAAGTTAGAGGGTAAAAGTTGTTCGGCATGAGGAGACGCATACGTGTATACAGGTTTCATGGCTTTACCTCAAACACAGCATGAGCTATACCTGTTCAAAGTTCGCACTTTCGAAGGCTTCCTACAGCGCCACCATTTGGCCGATTGCTGTAAAAAGTAATAGCACACGTCGCCACAGTAAGCTGAACACATTGATGTTTTTATTTTCATTTTCTCACTAAGTATGTAGGAGTAGAAAGGAACCGAAGTTTTTTGATACTTGCACTGACTGCCTGCCTAGTATAGAAATAATGACAATATCTAAAGTGTGCTCGCCTTATAGGCGAGCCCACAATAATGACAATATCTAAAGTGTGCTCGCCTTATAGGCGAGCCCACAATGACAGAGTCAACTCGCTATGACAAGACGCCCCCTAGGGGTCTTGGACTGGCCAGTCCTATGTCTTGTAAAGACCAAAATGACACTGATGAATAGTGCTATAAGTAGTAAATAGTAATATAAAGAGTAAAGATATAAATTGTAAAAAGTTAGTCGGAGGAAGAGGACAATTGGACACACTGTCTTTTTAAAGCCTCCAAGTAGGAACCTCTTGATGGACTCCAATGTATTGAGTATTAAGTATTAGAAAAGTAGTAATAAGAAAATTCAAGATGCTGCATTTACAGGAAGCAGCTCAGTAGGAGCTCTTCGTTTAAGCCCTTAGGCTGTTCAGTTTGGAGTGTGTGTATCCAATATGCCTCTCGCTGCAACAAAGCTTTATCTCGATCACCACCTCTTTTTAGTGGCTTAACCACTTCGATCCCCATGAACCGCAGAGTGCAAACATCATGACCCACATTGTTAAAATGTCTGGCTACTGACGACTTTTCGTCTTTGTTTCGAATAGAACTTTTGTGTTCCGAGAACCTGGTTTTGATTTCTCTGATCGTTTTGCCCACATAACACAGTCCACATGGACATTTTAGTAGATATACAACATGTTTGGTTTTACAGGAAATGCGGCACTTGACCAAGTATTTTTTCCCAGAGTGTGGATGTAGAAATGACTCGCCTTTGATCATTGCATTACACTGTATACAGTTTTGACATGGGAAATTCCCTGAAGGTAACGTGGACAAAAAGTGTTTTGGGGGATTGTAGAGATCTGCTCTCACCAGTGTATCTCTCAAGTTCTTGGCCCTCTTATGGGCAAACACCGGCTTCTCTTTAAAGGCCTGGCCTATGCTAGGGTCACTAGCTAGAACATGCCAGTGTTTCTCAATGGCTTGTCTTATGTCTCTAGAGACAGGTGAAAAAGTTGTGGCGCACACGATTCTATTTGACTTACTGGTAGTTTTGGAGTCAACAGTTTTTTCCTATCCAGAGCTCTTGCTCTCTGTAGAGCATTAGACAGAATATCTGTCCTGTAGCCTTTGACCTTGAACCTTGAGCATAAGTCAGCCGCCTGTTCCTCAAAAGTGTTTTCAGAACTACAAATTCTTTTTATTCTCACCAACTGGCTATATGGTAACCCTTTTTTCAGGGCTGGGGGGTGATAACTGGTGAAATCCAGAAAACTGTTACGATCTGTTTCTTTCCTGTATACTCTAGTATCCAGTGTTTCTGATTTTGTTATGACTACAACAAGGAAGGAAATTGACTGTTGGCTGTGCTCAGAGGTAAATTTAATGGTAGGCATTCTGCCGTTTAGATAAGACTTAAACTCTTGTAACTAACTAATCAAAATATACTCAAAGTACCAAAAAGTAGAAAATACTATTTTACGTTAAAATGTATGAAAATCCTTTGAAAATAGCAGATCTACAAGCTCACAATGCGTCGCATCATGACACATTGTGAGCTTGTAGATCTGCTATTTTAAAATGGCCAAAATGTATATAGGGTTGAAGTGGTTAAGTTAGTTTTTTCACTAGTTTAAATAATTTTAAAAATGATAAATGCAAAACACAAGATTTTCACCCGACAAGGACGATATCTGAACTGTCGCTGGAGTAGTGGGAACGCCACCGTCGCCCCCTGCAATGTTGTGGCCCTCGGCTTGGTACCCTAGACATAATTCGGCCCTTGGGGAAAACTAATTGGGGAACCCTGATCTAGAGGCACTGACAATACTGGACCAAACAAATTAATGCCATTAGCAACTAAGGGAAATAAATTAGGACAAGTGACCTATTTTAATAATCAAAACACTATTAGCCTATTATTCACCTTACAAAAGCTATATTATGTAATCTTACTACATTACACACTACAGTATATTTTATCAACCCAAACAACCTTCACACAGGAACAAAGGGGTGTCATTTTATACAATTAAACAAGCCTTTTTCCTTTTATTTTTCAATCGACCAAAGCAAAATTCCAAATTGGAACTAATGCTCTCTCTACTACATGCCATGGGAAACTGGCAGCCCCCACCTTCACTTAATATGGCCTGCAGGATAATATTAGAATACTGACATATTGATTTCAGCTGTTACAATTCCAAACATGCACATGACACGTTTTAATTACTTCAGTTCAATGACTAGTATTAAAATGGTATTGTCTTTTAATATTTTATGTCCAATGTATTTGTATTTAAGTTCATAAAGTCAACATAACTAAATGCATTCGAAAACCTTATCAGCACTCTTATTATGTCAGAGGGCTTGAACAGTGTAGAGCTCAGATAAACCCTGGCCTGAGCAGAGCTCAGTGTACTGTAGGCCCCAAACTGAATCCACCTGACATCACCTCAGCAGTAGTCCATCCACACCCACTTATTGACTAACACCTCCTCAAATAATAATATCAATACATTACAATATATATTTACTAAAAATAGGCTTCGGTTGGGGAGTCTTCCTGCCCCTCAGTTTGTGATGACTGATCTAAGCAGTCACACTGGGCTGATTCAAACTAAATGGAATCAGCTTCACACAGGATAAATCAGTCACCCCAAAACACTCAGATGGCCACTCTCCGGCCAGAATGTAAGAACTGCTTTCCCCTGAAACAAACACTTATAACTAAACTGCCACATTATAGATGTTTGATTTATGTTAAACTCAAAGACCCTTTATTTGTGTTATTTCTTTCAGACCACTATATAGCCTACAGTAACACATATTATCACGCTCTTTAACTCCTGCTTGCTGGACTAATTTTATTTTATAAATATTAAATTACCCTCTGGTATAAAGGACTCTCTGAGAGGAATCATTTACATACCAACACATAATTAAGAGGTTACACTTAAATTGTTTCCTTTTCCTTTCTTAATTTTTCAAGTCATGGTAAAATCGTCTTCCCACATCAAGTATATTGACAGTAACAGACACAGGTACAAACTACATAAAGAGATAGAGATTTATTTACATTTACAGATACTGGTACACTGGTCAATGTTATTGCCTGTTTCTTTCATTAACAGTAAAAAAAAATAAAGAATATACTTTGTAAAATGGTCATATTGTACATAATGTCAAGTACAAATGATTTTAACATGCACAATACATCATTGTGAGACCTAGATTTACCTTCAACTTCTTGTTTATGACTTAGTGGCTATCACAAGTTGTGTAGCATTTTTAGAAATATTGGGCCTTAAATGTAATTTAAAGAAATACATTTGTAATCAAATAATAATAATGCCTAGTGTTCTCAGGGCCCCAATGTTCCAGTTATGCATCTTTGGTACTCCCAACTCCTCTAAGTTTAGTTTAGGTTAGTATTTGCACACAATCACACAGGTGTACAGTCAACACATTCTCACTACACGACTCACTCCTAACCACATAATGTTCAGTCCTGTGTCAATCATCTTTACACCTGTGTGAAATTACTACAGCTACAGTATGTTGTTAGTTCAGTTTACACACACAGAAAAATAAAAGCTGTCAACTAGAACCAAAACTGGTTCCTGGAAGGACCTTTCAGTCAAGGTTATTTAAAGGGGAAGACCACCCATTTTCAATATTGAACTATGTCATTAATATACCTTAGAGGAGTTGTGTGGAAATAAAAAGAAAGTTCCCCCCTTCTGTGTTGCCTAGAACTGGAGGATTGATTTTGGGGTTTGTATTGTAAAGTACAATGTGTGATGTCATCAAGTTGTAATTTGCAATACAAACCCCAAAATCAATCCTCCAGTTCTAGGCAACACAGAAGAGGGGGAACTTTTTTTTTAATTTCCACACAACTCCTCTAAGGTATATTGACATAGTTCAATATTGAAAATGGGTGGTCTCAAGAAAGGAAAATGCCCAGAGAAGTGCGCCTCCTACAGGCCTATTGCCTTGCTTAATTCTGACCGGAAATTGCTCTCCAAAATCTTGGCTATGCACCTGGAAAAAGTGCTCCCTTTCATTATCAGAGAAGACCAGACAGGTTTCATTAAAGGACGTAACTCCCATGACAATGAGGAGACTTCTCAATGTCATTCAGCTGTCTCAGAGCTTTGATCACGACGCTATGGTGCTCTCTCTTGACGCGGAGAAAGCATTCGATCGCGTTGAGTGGACCTATCTATTCTTGACGCTTGAGAAGTTCGGCATAGGTGAAAATGTTATCAACTAGGTCAAAGTTCTCTATAATTCTCGAAAGGCAGCTGTTCTGACAAATGGCCTTAGATCTGGCAACTTTCCCATCCAACGGGGGAATCCTCAAGGAGACCCGCTCAGTCCACTGTTTTTTGCAATTGCTATTGAACCGTTGGCGGAGGCAATAAGACAGTCTGCCCGGATTCCTGGTGTTGTGATTTGTGAAAGGGAGCACAAAATTACTCTTTACGCTGACGATGTATTAATCTTTATTTCCAGACCCCGCACGTCTGTTCTATGTCTGACGCAACTGATATCCAGATTTGGTGCCTTCTCGGGGTATAAGATTAACTTAACTAAGTCTGAAGCTATGCCACTTGGAACATTATCTTCTATCCCGAACCTATCCGAACCCTTTCCTTTTCGGCGGTCACCCGCTGGTTTTACTTACTTAGGGATTTCTATAACTCCTACATTCGATAAGATGTACCAAGCTAATTTCCCTCCTCTCCTGGAAACCATTAAGACGGATTTAGTCAGATGGGCCCCTTTACCGTTTTTATGGCTGGGTAGAATAGCCCTTATCAAAATGAACGTTCTCCCGAGAATACTGTATCCCTTACAAATGGTTCCTGTTTTACTGACAAACAAGGTCATAAAGCAGTTAGAGGGTTGGTTGAGTTCCTTTATTTGGAATGGGAGGAAGCCTCGCCTGAGAATGGCCAAGCTTCAGATGGCCGGTGCGGATGGTGGTTTAGATCTGCCTAATATTAGGCTTTACCAACTGGCTGCACATCTCAGAGTGCTTGTTGGCTGGCATATTCCTGACCCATCTTCAATTTGGCTTGATATTGAATCCTCTCAATCTAGATGCTCACTTTGGAACTTATTGTTTATCAAAGACTTTAAATATGTGAAGGAACTATGTTCTAACCCCATCACACTATGTTCAATTAGGGCCTGGAGGGCTACCCATACTATCGAGAACCGTTCTAAACTAACATCTCCTCTTACTCCAGTGGTGGTTAATCCCGACTTTAAGCCAGGTTATGAGGATGGGGGGTTCGAGGTCTGGCGGGCACAGGGCATCAGAAAGCTCGGATATCTATTTGATGGTCAAATGTTAATGTCCTTCGCACAGCTGCAGCAGCGTTTTGGTTTATTGAGACCTGAACTTTTTAGGTATTTCCAAATCAGAGCTTTTATTACTAAAGACACCTCACTGCTAACCAATTGTTTGGCTTCACAGGTGGAAAGGACTCTTTCTCTCCGATTGGCTAAAAACCTTATCTCTATTTTCTACCAAGTTCTGAATTCAAATTCCTCCACAAACTCCCATGCTGTCAAACAGTTATGGGAGAAAGATTTCAACATCTCTATCGATAATGCTGATTGGAATGAAATGTGGACGTATGCAAAGGAGATTTCTGTCTGCAATCGGACTAAATCCATACAGTACCGCATATTACATCGTATACATATAACTTCTGTCCTTAAAAACAAAATGGATCCTAGCGTGTCCCCACTTTGCCTCAAATGCAAAACAGAACTCGGTAATTACGTTCATTGTCTCTGGTCATGTGTGAAGCTCCAGAACTACTGGTCTGATGTCGTAACAGAACTGTCAACCATTTTCGGTGTCCCCATAGAACCAAACCCCTTGTGTCTTATACCGGTCTCCCAGATGGTCATATTGTCAATGCCAATCATAAGAGGCTATTCAATGTGTTAACGTTTGCTGCCAGGAAGAATATTCTCCTGTTTTGGATCAAGGATGTTGCTCCTTCCAAAAAATCATGGCACAATATTATAATGGATTGTATTCCTTGTGAATACATAACATGTATACACTCCAAGATAGATGCCTTTTATAAAATCTGGGACCCCTACTCATTCATTCATTGGGCCCACGTTGTCTGCTGCTGTGCTTAAAGGGTTCCCCTGTCGGCCTTGACTTCTATCTGTCACTGTTTTTCTTGTCTTGATGCTTCTCGACTGATGCTGAACTGTGCTCAGTGAATCTAGTTCCGATCTCGATCTGGGCCGGGTGCCTGCCCTCTCCATTCTGAGGGGGTCGTGGGGGGGCTGGGGACTGATTGCATGTCATGTTATTGCCTGAGCTTGTTATGGTTATTATTCTTTTGTTGTTGTTGTTGTTCCTGTTTCTTTTTTATTTTTCTTGTATAGTGTTGTTGTCTATATAATGTGTGTTTAAAATGTAATAAACATATTATTCAAAAAAAGAAAAAGAAATGGGTGGTCTTCCCCTTTAAAGAACCATTTAAATGAAGGGTTCTATTAAAGAAACCTTAAAGGTCCCTCAAATTAACGTATTACAAAAGAAACCCATTTTAGCACCATTATTTTTCTGTGAGTAGTGTATTACTTGAATTATTTGAATTCTTTTTATATCACCCTAAGCAGGGTTGTAGCATCAATCCTCGGGAACAAGGATAGCGGGACCCTCTACGATGCCTCTGGAATGTACGTCCCGATAACTGTAGGCGATGCCCTTACCAGGCGGGATCACTTCTCCGTCGTACGCAAAGTGGGCAGGTTGGATGTCCTCGCTGAACGTGATGGGACGGTCGACTTTCAGCATAGCTTCGCCGTTGGCCAACGTACTATAGAGTTAGGATCAGAATAGGGCTGTCACAATTATTACATAATCGTTTTAAATCGCAATTATTTGAGATAATCACAATTATTTTGCTTAATCGTCATAATTGTTTCCGTGTTGAGAAATGTTAATGTCATTTCAGACAATTTCAAAAAGTAGTGGAAATAGCAGATCTAAAAGCTCACAACGCGTTGCGTTGTGAGCTTGTAGATCGGCTATTAATATTAGTTATTATATAGAACAATAATATTTAGTTATTAATAGCTGGAATAACTACTTCAGTCAGTCATGCACATGTCATGAGCCCTACCTCGGATCCCAATTTGGGTGGACCCTGAAATTAATGACGCCTCTCGTCTCACCGTTAGCATACATGACGGTCAAGGTCTTCGGGTTGATGCCCCTGTAAAAGAGAAATATAAAATATGCCATTTAGTGAATATCGTCGTTGTCGGGTGGAAACCTTGTATGTCCAAGACCGTTTGTTTTGTATTTATCATTTTAAAAATGAGTTAAACTAGTGAAAACACACAAGCACACAACGTTGTGTGTTTGTAGACCTGCTGTTTTCACTACTTTTGTGCGACGGCCTAGTATGATGAAGCAGGGCTATATTCCTTCTTCTGTCTTTTTTAGTTTCCCTCTCTCCCTCTACCTATCTCTCTTTCCCCCTCTCAATCTCCCATTCTAAATCTCTCTCTCCCTTCCCTTCCCTCTCTCTCTCCCCCCCTCTACCACCCCTCTCTCTATCTCTCCCCTTTCCCTCAATCCCTCTCTCTCCCTGCCGCTCACGTACACAAAGTGTGCATGTTCACAGAACGATAGGCAATGCACAGACAATGGTATTGTGACCAAAATGTTTGTCCTATCACTTACACATTAGGGTTGAGAATGTAAAAAGTTGAGTTGCAATTTTTTTGTGGAGTGTCTTTCACCTCTTCGGTTCTTCTCTCATCATCATCATCATCATCATTTATTTAGCTCACGACCATGATCACATGGTATGGAGCACAGCTCATATTATATACATAAATAGTATACAAAACATTACAATAATATTCAAACAGACGTAGCAGAAAAGCGGGCACGATACATTATTTGAACAAGGGCAAGGTGTTCTTTAGGAAAGCTCCCAATTTACATATAACTTTTGCCTTGTCAGCTTGTAGTAGTAGAATCAATTTCCACATAGATGGATTGGTTGTATAGTACTTTGGCAAGTATTTTTGTCTGAGATTCAAAATAGTAAGGTTCTTACACTCAAACAGTACATGGTACTCATCTTGACTCTGTTGTCATTGCATAGATTATCTCTATCCATTCTCTCCACATAATGGCCTAATGTCTTGGGGCTGTTATAGGCTACTATAAGCCCCTGATCTCTGTGGAGAATCACCCCTGGTGTAATTAATTATATCAATACACATACTCAAGAAAGAGGGGGTGAAGAGAGATGTGTTGGTTGTCCACCACTGTTCCATGGCATATTTTCCGCCCACCATGCCGAATGCTGACAATAAACGGGGCTTCCGCTGCTGTCTCTCCCACACCCACTGGAACAGAGATCAGAGACATAATTAACCACTTAAGACCTACATACAGTAGAGGCCTAGGCCAGGGGTAGGCAACCTTAGGCACGTGTGCCAATGTAACGGAGGTGAATCGGACTGCGACTCTCTCCGCCACACCAACATTGGCACAGGGGAGGGTGATCACCGGCACACTGGCAGCAGCAGTGTGAGAGAGAGGATTTTTATTTTAAAAACAAATCTTTTTTTAAACGGTCAATTGAATGAAGTTTGCTAATGTATAGCAAATTACATCTTGCACAAAATTCTACATTCTTTAAAACTTTGAACTCTGACTGGGGAGGGAGTCGGGGAGATAGGTTGTTTATTGCTCTGGGTCTAATGATCGTTATAACAATGTCCAAATATGTGTCATTAAAAACATGTAAACGTGGTCGATTAAATGAAGTTAGCTAATTTATAGAAAATGACATCTTGCAGATTATTCTACATTCATTAAAACTCTGACTGGGAAGGGAGTCGGGGAGATAGGTGGGTTATTGCTCTTTATAACAAAGTCCTGCCAATCAAAATATGACAAAATAGTTGTCATTAAAATGTGCGGTATGTTGACATGGCACAATGACATAAAAACGTGGCATTTCATGTCAAAAAGCTTGCTGATCCCTGGCCTAGGCTATAGGCTATAGTTTGTTGTATGATGAATGAACAAAACAAATGTATGGTATCTAAAAAAGACTAAATCCAAAGAATTAGCCTAAAGTGTTACATTATGTCTATATTCAGTAAAAGGGGTGTGTCCCCTGTCTCTCCAGAGAGATTTTAACCAATCAGGAGAGAAAACTCATGCAGGATAAACATGTGAAATAGGAAGTGATGCAGATGGAATTGGAACTGGAATGACACATCTCGTCTCACCGTCAGCATACACGACGGGCAAGGTCTTCGGGTTGATGTACCTGTAGAAGAGAAATGTAAAAATATGCCATTTAGTGATATGCTACAGTATATTCCTTATCTTTTTTTGTTTCCCTCTCTACCTCTCTCTCCCGTACTTCCCTCTCCCTCCATCCCTCTATCTCTCTCCCTTTCTAGCACCCCTCTCTCTATCTCCCCCTTCCCTCTCCCTCCATCCCTCTATCTCTCCCTCTCTACCACCTCCCTGCTGCTCACAGAATGACAGGTGATGCACAATGTGACCGAAATGTTTGTCCTATCACTTTGCACATGAGCACTTTTAGTGTGGGGGAGCTAATGCTAATTTCGTGCAATTTTGTCTTAAAGCACAACATTTTGCACAGATGTAGCCCAAGGCTTGCTCTAATGATTTAGCTAGGGCGCCCGAGCCGACGACCTTCAGGGTCGCCACAGCGGCCAAATCAAGTTGGGCTCCCATCGACTTTCTATACAGGAGGAAAATACCCAGAAAAACGTTTTCTGGGTATTTAACTCACTTAGCGCCGAGCGACTTTCGGGGCGACTAACTAATGATGGCGTTTAGTGCCGAGCGACTCGGAGCGACTTTTATATAAAAGCATTGTTTAAGCTTTTAATTTGGGTTGATAGACGGAGCGGAACGGTTAGCTTACCTTCGACTAGCATACAGATGAAAACCGTGAAAAAAAAGGATACGATTATGACGTCACCTTTAAGCCATAGCTTCCTGTTTACGTAGGCCTCTGTTAGCCGCTAGGCTCAATGCAAACCATCCGACCCTCACGTAGCTTCACTAGGTCGGATTTTGATTCGGAAACTTTCTGTGTGGCATCTATATACGTTCCGATGCCCATACCAATGGTGGTTTGAGACGATCAAGCACGAATTGAGCAGTATTGAGCTCAAATGGCGGCCCGCGGCCTGTCCATTGAATGTCAATGGAGAGCATGTCATTGTACCATCCTGTTATGTCATGAACCTTGTTTTTTATTCTGACTTAACATGGGACCATGGAAAGTCAATGGGCTATGGCTCACTCTAGTGGTCATCTTGTGGCATCTGCAGGCACGTGTACCTGTTTATGTAATGTGATTTTGGGGATTCAATATAGCTATTTCCTGGCGTTATAAGCGCAGATTCATATTGAAATCTGGCTCGCTCGGCGCTAAGTGAGTTAAGTAGGATCTGAGGGGTCTAACTAGGGGGTTGTCATGATGCTGAATCCATTGCAGACATTTGTTTTGCATAAAAAACATTCCTTGGGCTAGAAATGAAATGAGAAAATAATGCATGTATGGGTGAGCATTCATGTTAGTCACGTACTCACCCATACGTGTATTGTTTTCTGAGGCCATTTCAAGCCCACGGAATGTTTTTTGTGCAAAACAAATGCCTGCAATGGATTCAGCATCATGACAAACCCCTAGTTACGACCCCTCAGATCCTCCTTAAATACCCAGATATTCTTTTTCTGGATATTTTCCTCCTGTATAGAAATTCAATTGGAGCCCAACTTGATTTGGCCGCTGTGGCGACCCCGAAGGTCGCAGACTCGGGCGCCCTAGCTAAATCATTAGAGCAAGCCCTGGGCTACATTTGTGCAAAATTTTGCGCTTTAAGACAAAATTGCACGAAATTAGCATTAGCTCCCCTTAAATCCCCACACTATTTAGGGTTGAGAATGTAAAAAGTTGAGTTGCATTTTTTTTGTGGAGTGTGTGTCTTTTCACCTCTTTGGTTCTTCTCTCTATCCATTCTCTCCACATAATGGCCTAATGTCTTGGGGCTGTTATAGGCTACTTATAAGCCCCTGATCTCTGTGGAGAATCACCCCTGGTGTAATTATATCAATACACTTACTCAAGCCATAAGGCGTGAAGCTCGATGTGTTGATCTGATCCATGGCATATTTTCCACCCACCATGCAGAATGCTGACAAGAAACGGGGCTTCCGCTGCCGTCTCTCCCACACCCACTGGAACAGAGATCAGAGACATAATTAACCACTTAAGACCTACATACAGTAGAGGCCTAGGCCAGGGGTAGGCAACCTTAGGCACGTGTGCCAATGTAACGGAGGTGAATCGGACTGCGACTCTCTCCGCCACACCAACATTGGCACAGGGGAGGGTGATCACCGGCACACTGGCAGCAGCAGTGTGAGAGAGAGGATTTTTATTTTAAAAACAAATCTTTTTTTAAACGGTCAATTAAATGAAGTTTGCTAATGTATAGCAAATTACATCTTGCACAAAATTCTACATTCATTAAAACTTTGAACTCTGACTGGGGAGGGAGTCGGGGTGATAGGTTGTTTATTGCTCTGGGGGTCTAATGATCGTTATAACAATGTCCTGACAATCAAAATATGTCCCAATATTTGCCATTAAAAACATGTAAATGTGGTCGATTAAATGAAGTTAGCTAATTTATAGAAAATTAGATCTTGCAGATAATTCTACATTCATTAAAACTCTGCACCCTGACTGGGAAGGGAGTCGGGGAGATAGGTGGGTTATTGCTCTTTATAACAAAGTCCTGCCAATCAAAATATGACAAAATAGTTGTCATTAAAATGTGCGGTATGTTGACATGGCACAATGACATAAAAACGTGGCACTTCATGTCAAAAAGCTTGCTGATCCCTGGCCTAGGCTATAGGCTATAGTTTGTTGTATGATGAATGAACAAAAGAAATGTATGGTATCTAAAAAAGACTAAATCCAAAGAATTAGCCTAAAGTGTTACATTATGTCTATATTCAGTAAAAGGGGTGTGTCCCCTGTCTCTCCAGAGAGATTTTAACCAATCAGGAGAGAAAACTCATGCAGGATAAACATGTGAAATAGGAAGTGATGCAGATGGAATTGGAACTGGAATGACACATCTCGTCTCACCGTCAGCATACACGACGGGCAAGGTCTTCGGGTTGATGTACCTGTAGAAGAGAAATGTAAAAATATGCCATTTAGTGATATGCTACAGTATATTCCTTATCTTTTTTTGTTTCCCTCTCTACCTCTCTCTCTCCCTTCCCTCTCCCTCCATCCCTCTATCTCTCTCCCTTTCTAGCACCCCTCTCTCTATCTCTCCCTTCCCTCTCCCTCCATCCCTCTCTCTCTCCCTCTCTACCACCTCCCTGCTGCTCACAGAATGACAGGTGACAATGTGACCGAAATGTTTGTCCTATCACTTTGCACATGAGCACTTTAGGGTTGAGAATGTAAAAGGTTGAGTTGCATTTTTTTTTTTTTTGTGGAGTGTGTGAGTCTTTCACCTCTTTGGTTCTTCTCTCTATCCATTCTCTGATTTCTCTCCACATAATGGCCTAATGTCTTGGGGCTGTTATAGGCTACTATAAGCCCCTGATCTCTGTGGAGAATCACCCCTGGTGTAATTATATCAATATACTTACTCAAGGCAGAAGGCGGGAAGAAGGATGTGTTGGTTGTCCACCACTGTTCCATGGCATATTTTCCGCCCACCATGCTTATTGCTGACAATAAACGGGGCTTCCGCTGCCGTCTCTCCCACACCCACTGGAACAGAGATCAGAGACATAATTAACCACTTAAGACCTACATACAGTAGAGGCCTAGGCCAGGGGTAGGCAACCTTAGGCACGTGTGCCAATGTAACGGAGGTGAATCGGACTGCGACTCTCTCCGCCACACCAACATTGGCACAGGGGAGGGTGATCACCGGCACACTGGCAGCAGCAGTGTGAGAGAGAGGATTTTTATTTTAAAAACAAATCTTTTTTTAAACGGTCAATTAAATGAAGTTTGCTAATGTATAGCAAATTACATCTTGCACAAAATTCTACATTCATTAAAACTTTGAACTCTGACTGGGGAGGGAGTCGGGGTGATAGGTTGTTTATTGCTCTGGGTCTAATGATCGTTATAACAATGTCCTGACAATCAAAATATGTTCAAATATTTGTCATTAAAAACATGTAAACGTGGTCAATTAAATGAAGTTAGCTAATTTATAGAAAATGACATCTTGCAGATTATTCTACATTCATTAAAACTCTGCACTCTGACTGGGAAGGGAGTCGGGGAGATAGGTGGGTTATTGCTCTTTATAACAAAGTCCTGCCAATCAAAATATGACAAAATAGTTGTCATTAAAATGTGCGGTATGTTGACATGGCACAATGACATAAAAACGTGGCATTTCATGTCAAAAAGCTTGCTGATCCCTGGCCTAGACTATAGTTTGTTGTATGATGAATGAACAAAACAAATGTATGGTATCTAAAAAAGACTAAATCCAAAGAATTAGCCTAAAGTGTTACGTTATGTCTATATATGTGTATAAAAGGGGTGTGTTCCTGCATGTCTCTCCAGAGAGATTTTAACCAATCAGGAGAGAAAACTCATGCAGCATAAACATGTAAAATAGGAAGTGATGCATTTTTTTTCAAGTAAAACACATTTTGTTGTACGAGTGAATCAACGAATGAGTTTTTTAAATCTAAATTTCGCATAACTAATTGCGGTTAAAATGCGTACATTTTTTAAATCACGTTAATTTTCTGTAATTAATTAATCGCAATTAATAAGTTAAAGTCCCAGCCTTAACTCATTGGCCGCCTCCCCCGATAGTCACGAGAAAATTCCAATGTCGCTCCCCGCCAGGCCCGATAGTCCCGAGAATTTGCTTTTATATAATGTAATGTTTAATTACATTATTCTGCAGCCCGTGAAAAAGTTTGAGCTTTCAGTCATATAACGAACCAAAGATATCACTCATCACAGTAAGTGTGTTTGAAAACAAGAGTGTAATAACGTATAAATCTCAATAGAAATGAATAAAACTCCCAATAAACCACAGTGAATGCATTTAGCGTGGCAGAGCGCAGCCCGCAGAGTGCAATCAGCGGCACACTGGCCACACGCATGTAAAGGGATGTGGGGCAGGGATGTGCAGAGAATATTTAGAGAGGCAGGGGCTGACATTTCTAAAGGGGCCTTTTGGTGGACAATTCTATTGAATGCAGCCCTCAGGGGCAGGGGCTCAAGCCCCCTTTGATGTCTATGTGTACATGCCTGGTGAAGGGGCTGGCAGAAGCGACAACGGAGCAGCTGGATCTGAGACCATTTTGCACAAATCAAACAAAATCCAGTAAAATGTTCACTTGGAAAGCCATGACCTGCCTCATTGGCCAACAACACACAGCTTCATCATAACCCCCAAAGTCTCGACAACAAAATATTATGTCCCAGGCAGCCAGACAACAACGAAGATCAGAAGATCAGATCAGCAGGAGCGTCACAAGGGAAAAGTGGGACGAGTCTGAGTTACTAGGGCCCAAGGTGGAAGGGGCTTCATTATTTTATACTTTTGCTATTGAAAAATAGCAGATCTACAAGCTTGCAGCGCGACACTCGGTGCCATGCTGTGAGCTTGTATATATCTATTTTTTAAATCCCCCTATGTAGAAAATTCATGGGGGGCCCGCAGTGAATCCTTGTACCCAGGGCCCAGCACCGACACCCAGTTGGAACAGATCCTCAGCCCACTACAAAGTGTACACACACAACGTATAGAAAGCCTGGTGAGGCGAGGCCGAGGTTACAAACAACACAATCACCTACTGGACAAGATGCAGTCGGCCGGTCCAGTCACCACCAACCGATCTTCAAGCCCTGCTACGGGAGTGGAGAGGAGAAAATATCCCCCCCCCCCGGCGGAGTCCTCAATCAGGCGACCATTGTCTGAAGAAAAGCAACGTGTTGCGTCCATATAACTTCCATCGGTATGTAACAAAACTGGTGAAAATAGCAGATCTGCAAGCACACAACGCCTCGCATCCAAGCGCGACCATGGAGCCTGATGGAGGAGTTGTTCTAGGTGTATTATATTCCAGTTATCAGGAAAGGGTCGCGTCCAAACTCCCAGCGGTGGAACAAAAAAAAAGGAGTGAAAATAGCAGATCTACAACGCGTCGCGACAGTGGAATCCAACAGGGAAGAAACGAAAACACGGCGATCGTCATTGTCAGTAAGTTACTGTTGTTTCCATCCTCCTAACCTAAACTAACTGTAACAGTTAGTTTACCTAGGCTAGAAGACTCTTCCTGCTCACTTGGCTGATATGCTCCTGCGTGCGTCCCTATGGCGTGCACGCGCAATCGCGCATGTGCGCGTGTTTGAGGCGTGCCGCGCAACAAGTCCTTGCAGCCTGAAGCCGTGAAGGAAGGAAACGAGCTCGCGCCTGAGGCAATATCACCACTGGGCGTATGTGATCGCTGCAGTCTGTTCCGCTCTAAAGCCCGCCTACTGTATCCGGTTATGTAACACTCACATGCATGCAAGACACGTTTCCGCATCCGGTATAGACCCAGGCCGGATCACCAACAAGCAGAGTAACTTGATTGCTATCAGTTCTCTACCAAGCCACCGAGGCAAGCCAGTAGTTTGCGCACTATGAGAGCGATTCAATTCAAAGGAACGTTATTGGCATGAGAAAACATAGGCTACGTTTACATCGCCAAAGCAAGTGCCACAAATAAATAAAAACAGTTGAATATGGGGAACATATTTACAGTTATACACATAGGCCTTGCCTTATATAAAGTTATACGTTATAAGTGTGTGTGTGTGTGTGTGTGTGTGTGTGTGTGTGTGTGTGTGTGTGTGTGTGTGTGTGTGTGTGTGTGAAAATGTGATCTGTGCAAAATAAAACACTTGAATGCTGAATAAAAGGTAAAAAGCTTATTTATATTTGTGTGAAGTCAGTATGACGCCCTAAGGGCAAGAGGTGACCTATTACAGCCCTATTACACTATTCCAGTTATTGCCCTATTACACAATTACACTTATTACACTAGTAAACTTATCTGATAAGTGCCTGACGCCATAAATACAAATATCAACTGAATTATCCACTTGAAAAGCGATCGATCACAAAAAGGTCAATATCTCCAGTTTTATCAATTAGAGCTGGATTTTGGTCAAAATGGCTATTTTGAGATGGCTGCAACTATAGAAAAAAAAGCTTTTTATTTTATTTTTTTATTTTTTGGTGAGACTAGAGGTTGTCTTATTTCTTTTCAGGTACTGTAAGACATTGTCGAAAAAACACAGAATTTAGGAAAAATGTCAATATAAAAAAAATATATAATTTTTTTTATTAAACAAAATGGCAGTGGAGCCATACAGTCAATGTTAAAATGGCGGCCAATGTGTTAATATGTTTATATATATATATATATATATATATATATATATATATATATATATATATATATATATATATATATATATATATATAGACAGACAAATGATGGTTATACCAACCAAGGGAGGACAGAATGATCGCAGTAGCCAGGTTCCACCATTTTCCAGCCATCTTGGCACAGGGTGTCACACAGGTCAGCAGGGATCTGAAATAAAAAAGACACTTTGATTACAGCAGTGCCAGCACGAAACCTATGAATAGAACCCATGGAATAAAACGAGAGTCACAAGAATCAGACCACTATGCAGTGGCGGAACAAGTGAACACCGGGCCCGTATGCGAGCCACAATGACCGGGCCTCGCTTGAGAGGGCTGTCCCAGTTACTGTAAAGTGTCTAAGTTGTGTGAGTGAGGGTTGCTAACATTGGAAAGTCAGAATTCAGGAGATTTGTTGGGGGTAGTTTGGGGGGGGGGTACAAACAATAGAGCAGGGGTCTTCAACGTTTTCAGGCCAAGGACCCCTTAGTTGAGAGAGAGATGAAGAAGGGACCCCTACAACCTTTTCGTAGATTCCATATACCGGTAGTTTCATTGTTTGACAGCACAATCGTCAGTGAATTTTGGATTCATGTCAATTTGTGTTTTCAGATATTTAACCACTCGAATACTTATTGAATACGTCAATACTTTACCTATCACTCTGTACTTAGTCTGCTCTTTTTCCCCTCTACACCAAAGAGCTTTGCCAAAAATAGACGATCTACAAGCTCACAACGTGCGAGGCGTTGTGAGCTTGTAGATCTGCTATTTTTGGCTAAAGTTCTTAGAGTATGGACGAAAAAAGAAAAAGAAAGGTTTCTATCACTTAAAGATTTGAAGGACCCCCTCTAGTAACTATGAGGACCCCCTAGGGGTCCCGGACCCCCTGTTGAAACCCATGCAATAGAGAAACCCTTATATCCATTTGGTTTCATTATACTCTCTCAAGAGTTAAATGCATATGCATTAGCCTATTTAATTTACAAGAAGTCTACAAAATTAGAGTATGTAGAAGAATTGTTATTGATCAACGCTTCATCTCTCCTATAGATATAGCACTGGGTTGGGCACCAACATCAATACGGCATCCAATGACTACAAAATAGAACAATTCTATGTTTGGCTAAAGTTCTTAGAGTATGGACGAAAAAAGAAAAAGAAAGGTTTCTATCACTTAAAGATTTGAAGGACCCCCTCTAGTAACTATGAGGACCCCCTAGGGGTCCCGGACCCCCTGTTGAAACCCATGCAATAGAGAAACCCTTATATCCATTTGGTTTCATTATACTCTCTCAAGAGTTAAATGCATATGCATTAGCCTATTTAATTTACAAGAAGTCTACAAAATTAGAGTATGTAGAAGAATTGTTATTGATCAACGCTTCATCTCTCCTATAGATATAGCACTGGGTTGGGCACCAACATCAATACGGCATCCAATGACTACAAAATAGAACAATTCTATGTTTGGGTCTGAGAGACTATACTCATCAAATGGTGGTTGTGGCTCAAATGGAGATTAAATAATGGACCTTGATATAAAAAGTTGAAAGCCACTGCCTAATAATATTCCAAATGTGCGCTCTGGTTGTGCGTAAAAAGGGAACTCAGGCAGACGATTCCAATATGCGCAGCTTAATGATAATAAAAGCAGAATGTGTAGTTTAAGAATGATATGAATGTGCCTATTTGTCAAATATATATTGTACATGTAATTTAATAATAACCTGCAATTGTATAATTAATTTAAATAATCTTTAGGCTTCATTCCTATAGAGAGAGAGAGAGCCGTAAAGGACACCAAATTCTAACCAATGTCAACTGCTAAAATGTATTAATTGTAATAATAAACAGACATCAAAACTGGAATTAATGTTGTTTCCATTATTTTTTATATCTGTTCTAAAATTCTAAACCATGAAAAGTAAAGCAGTGCCTGCCCTGAAACAAAGTTATGTCAATCCAACACTCCGCTATATTTCATTCATCTCCAGCATATCCTTATCCAACTAAATGCACGACTTTGCGTCAGCTGTTTTCACTCAAAGAAAACTCAGAAAACGGCAGAAAACGCGTAAATAGTCAAACATGTCTCCATGCACTTTTCCATGAGATTCACTCAATTCTCTGCACAAGCCAGCAATTGCCAACATATTTCAGGCGTTATTCTGCAACAAACCTCAACAATGATTCTGATTGAACAGCCTTCACAAGTCACACAGGTCGAATCATTCAATTATTGCGTTAATAGGAAAGCCACACATGTTAATCACACCTGCTAGCCATACGTGAAGAGCTAAATTACAAAATACATATGTAATAACTGCTACGCATTCATCATTCAAGTTTTTCATTTGAATGACATTTAATTCACTTCAAACTCATTTTACTTTTGATATCAATACTATAGTGATAGTCTGTCGTCAGATTCACATTTTTATAACACTTTTTAGTCCTACTTTTGAGACGTTCTGGAGTCGGGTTGTTCCCCTGTATAATAGTTCACCACCTGTCGCTGTCTGGAGTCTGATGGGACTGTAGATGAGTTGACTCGATCTGCTCTGGAGTTTGGTTCGCACTGACTGCTTTGCGCTGCGTGCATGAATGACTGGCTGCTGGACCTGGCCCCGCCCACAGCCCTTTTGGGCCCGTCAGTCAACGTGAACCTGTACAACCATGGAAAGCCTGGTGAGGCGAGGTTAGTACAACCATAGGCTACCATACCTGCACACACCTGCCCGTGCCCACATCTCTCTCTCTCTCTCTCTCTCTCTCTCTCTCTCTCTCTCTCTCTCTCTCTCTCTCTCTCTCTCTCTCTCTCTCTCTCTCTCTCTCTCTCTCTCTCTCTCTCTCTCTCTCTCTCTCTCTCTCTCTCTCTCTCTGTCTCTCTGTGTGTGTGTGTGTGTGTGTGTGTGTGTGTGTGTGTGTGTGTGTGTGTGTGTGTGTGTGTGTGTGTGTGTGTCTGTTTTGATTGATTGATTGAAGAATTTATTAGAAGTTTGCAATAGAAAAAAGTACAGTTTCATGACAGTACAAATCACTGGTACAAGGTCAACTAAAAGGAGATCCTAGAAAGCCGAGGCTTATTTCCACAGGAACCACACTTTAAGTATCTCATATAACATTGAAAGACAGACGGATAGAACATAGTACTTTATCTAGGATAATATCAGTTTCAAAAGCATAACATCAAATACAAAGGCAGAAAAAAGAATAATAAAAAAAGGGGGGGGGGAGGCATGGGGGCTTAGTCTATTTACAACTCACGGGTAGCAGCTGTCTGAAGGTGTGTGTGTGTGTGTGTGTGTGTGTGTGTGTGTGTGTGTGTGTGTGTGTGTGTGTGTGTGTGTGTGTGTGTGCGCGCGTGTCTGGAATTCAAAATGTACTTGATTAAAAGTACAAAAGTATTGGCATCAAATTTAAAGTAGGCCTACCAATATATACCGTTGGGCTGAAGTTGTTAATATTGTATGTTTTGTAATAATAATCAACATCTACAAAGTAACTAGTAACTAAAGTTTTCAAATAATTGTAGGGGAGTAAAAGTACAACATTTGCCTCCGAGATGTAGTGCACTTGTACTTGAGTAAATATACTTAGTTACTTTACACCACTGCAAATAGACCTGCAGCAAAGCTACCCCAGCTCATGGCTAACATGCCAGTCGTCGGCACCTCCATATTTGCGCAGCAAATCTACATAAACGTTCATATTTCAAATATGAAGTGGTTACCCTTGGTGACACGGATGTTACATTTTAATCTGATTTGGCCATTTTCTCAGATTTTTCTCCATATACGCGTTCAACTACGTGACCCCATCGGTTTGGAGGTGTACTACACTCTGATTAAAATGTTTTTTTATTGGGGTGCCTGCTGGCCTAGCAGTCCAGGTGCAAACCACATAGGTACAGTGTGTCGCGGGTTCGAGTCCCGATCCCGACAGCCTTTGCATCATGTCACTCCCCATCTCTCTCCCTGTTTCCTGTCTTCGAGTGGGGGTAGTGAGGGCAGAGAGGCGTGAACGGACCGCTTCAAATAACTCTCCAAACCCCTCTAATTCCAGATGTCATCGTGGCGTTAAACATTATAGTCCAACAAAGTGAGGGCCTCGGGATCGAATCCCATTTATCGGCCCGTTTGGTGAGAACAGACTACAGCAGTAGTCAGTTATAGTTCAATCTGGCTAGCCATCGTCAGGGAAAAGTTCTGTCACTCTTTTCCCTTGCATCAATGCAGAAGTCTGTAATCGAGAGACTAGTTATAGTTAGGCAAAAAATAGTTACAATGTCGGAGGTGTGCCGTCTCCTCCAGACTTGACCAACGAGAGGCACCCCAGATCAAACTGAAAGGCGAGTGAGTCGCCGTGCTGAGCATTGGGAAGGCCGCTAGAGCCGACTCAGCGCCGTTCAAGTTATGTACCGATAGCTATTGTTGTATCCATAGGAGATGCAAGGGAAAGGAGCGCTTGTTTTCAATGATGACGACAGAGACGTGCCGTCTCAAGAGGACTTGAGCCACGTGAGACACTGCCGAGCGAGCTAAAGTGAGCTCCGGTTCAGCCAATCACAAGCCACGGCAAATCTCCTACGGACACCATTATCGCGTATCGATAGGGACAGAATGGTAAATCACAGTTCCTCCTGCGTCACAGAGGGTGTGTGATCTGGGAGGAGGTCATGCAGGGCAAATATGGAGGAAGTGCAAAAAGCAGGTTGAACCTCATCCATGACTGTCTGACAGTCATGTTTAGGACCACAGAGTGTAGAGCCATGGACAATTATTCATCTTTCCATCTGTTTCTTTGTCAGTGGCGCCACAGAGAAGGAGAAAGAGACATTTATTTATCATTAATAGAACGGCTCCTTTATAGAAAATGCTGGTGATTGTGACAATGACATATATTTTCACAGTTGGGGACGGAAATGTTGGAGCATATTGTTTTGTATTGTTTCACATTTATTCTTCATAGATGTGAAAGGAATCTTAAAACTCTTGAGTCAAAGTTTACATTTTTGGTAATGTTTAGTAAGATGCAAGAGTCATGGAGAGTTGGTGACCAAATGGACCCTTATAGATCTTGACTTTAACTCTTGAGAGTGTAAAATGAAACCAAATGACCCCTAAGGATCCATTTGGTTCCATCTTACGCTTACTTTTGATATTTTGATAAACCATTGCCTGTTATCTCTCCTACATCATCAATACAGCATGAAATTGTTGACAATCCAACGACAACCTGTTTTGGGTCTTAAGAGTCTAAATCTCATCAAATGGTGGTCCGTGGCTCAAAATGCAGAATAAATAATGGACCTTGATATGAAAAGGGTTGAAAACCACTGATTTAAATCAACACCACACAGATCCCTGTTTGCAACGAGTTCCAAAGCTGAAGCACCAACATGCGGTTCAGTTTCTTCAATCCACACTTTGACAGTTTCACTTTTTTAGTTAGTCTTTTTTTAAAGCTATACTGTGTAAGTTCAACTAGTGGTCAGTAGCGGTATTGCTTTTTTCGGCCGTTTTTTCGGCCGGAGTCGTCGCGGACCACCGCCGCGGACCACCGGAGCGGCGCCGCAAACCACCGCGACCGATAGTAATCCGTGGAGGGGTAGAACGCATGGTAGAACGTAATTTTCTGGCCAGGATTTGTGGATTAAGAGGTTAAAATCCTTCACCATGGTAAACACTGTAGCCAAGCGGAGGCGCTTCCTGGAGACCAGAGCAGATAAGCTGTGATTGGCCGGTAGTGTACCATGTGTGCATGATCGGCGATGTGATTGGGCAACGTATACACAACGTATACAGATGATGCAGATTACGTCATTTTGGCGCGAAATCCGGTCCACGGCCAGGATCATAGAAAACATATAAAGAGAAGGCTTCAGAAGCTGAAAATAACGGAGTGGGTGTTCTAAAACTTTAGCGATTTAACAGTTAGGACAATTTTAAGATTTGTTTTATAAAAAAAGTTACATGGTACAACTTTAACCTCCTGCACTGTTATTTGCTTCATTTTCACATGGATAGGATAGTAGGATATACCAAACTGTAAGTGTAGTGTACATACAGTAGGGGTCCATTTGGTTTGTTAACTATCCATCATTTTAGCAGGGGACACTACATTTATTTGAAAACATTAGTTACTACTGTAGTTAGGCTACTTTGTATGTTTTGATTATTATTATCACAAAACATACCACTTCAGCCATATATCAAGTTTGGCCATTTGAAAATAGCCGATCTACAAGCTCACAATGAGTCTCAATGCACCGCATTGTGAGCTTGTAGATTTGCTATTTTCAAAAGATGTTTGCACATTTGAAAACTTGAAATGGGACATGCATAATGAGGACTTTAATTTTGGTACATTTTGATGCATTTTGATGCCAATACTTTTGTACTCTTACTCATTGTGAATCTTTAGGCTTTTACTTGTAGCAGAGTATTTCTACATTGCAGTACTGATACTTTTAATTTAGTAAAACATTTCAGTACTTTTTCCACCACTCCCCATGAAAGTGTTTCAGCCTCAAAGGACTAAACAATTCGTTCTCAATGTGTCTGGCAGTCGGTAAAACCCTTGCCTTTGGACCACAATGTCACAGGTTTGATCCCAGGAACGACCAACTCTTCTTCCAGATGGACTTACAGAGCCATCTAAAAAGAATAAAATTTAATATTGTGTAAAAGTTCATTTTCTTCTTTAAAATAATAAAATAATTGAGACATATTCTAGATCAGGGGTGCCCAAAAGGTAGATTGTGATCTACCAGTAGATCATCAAGGGTGTGCAGGTAGACCACATGACATGCCTCTAAAAATATATAATTAAAATATAAAAAGAATATGTCAATATGACATCAAGAAGGGCCTGTCAGCTCCCTTTATGGCTACTAAAGTAGGAAAACCTCCAATGCAATACTTTGTTTAAGAGTCAGTAGCATTACAAAGAACCCCAAAACCTACCGGTACCACTTCCATACAGAATGGGATGAAGACTTTTCCCCCAGTAGTTCCCATTTATTTCCCCCTTACCGTAAGTGTGTTTGTCTAAAATGTAATGCCAGTGCTGCTATTCCAAAGCCCCCCTCAGGCCCTCAGCAAAAACATTTTGGATAGGTAGATCATGTTGAACTAGTAATTTTAAAAGTAGATCTCACATCATACAAGTGTGGGCACCCCTGTTCTAGATACATTGCGCTTGCAGTGAAATATTCAAAACGTTTCTGTTTTTAATGATATACAGCTCATGAACATCAAAAATCCATATCTTAACACGCAACTGCTCAAAAAGATGTATAATACAGAAATGCCATGCTTCTGAAAGGTATGTTAATTTATGCACTCAATACTTTGTCTGGAATACTTGAACAAATGTCTTCATCAATGGGGCGTGGCATGAAGGTGATCAGCCTGTGGTACTGCTTAGTTGTATGGAAGCCCAGGTTTGCTTTAATAGAGGCCTTAAGCTCATCTGTGTGGTTGGGTCTGGTGTCTATCATCTTCCTCTTGACAATACTGCACACTGAGAATCTGTGTTGTGTTGTCTGTGTTGTCCATAACTCCTGCATGAAGTAATTTGTTCAAATGTATTCCAGACCAAATACTGAGTGTGTAAACCTTACCTATCAGAAGGTTGGCATTTCTGTGTTATAAATCCTTCTTTTGAGTTGTCGCATGTAATATTCTAATATTTTCATGAGCTGTATGCCATAAGAATCTAAATGAAAACAAACAGAAAAAGGTTTTGAATATTTCACTGCATGCACAATTAATCTAGAATATATTAAAGTTTACATTTTTTGAATGATATTACAGAATAAAGCAAACTTTTACACAATATTCTAATTATTATTTTAGATGGCTCTGTATACAGGTCTGTAACTCTGAGATTGCACAAATGGATCAAGTGTTAATCTTTGTAGTGTACACTCTCAGAGTTATGGTGTCCTTGGAAGAAAAAGGAAAAAAAATGCAGCAAGGCAGAGAACAGGGCAGGCAGGCAGGCAGGCAGGCAGGCAGGCAAGCGCACATTCACGCACGCACGCACGCACGCACGCACGCACGCACGCACGCACACACACACACACACACACACACACACACACACACACACACACACACACACACACACACACACACACACACACACACACACACACACACACACACACACACACACACACACACACACACACACACACACACACACACACACACACACACACACACACACAGCGCCAGTGGTGGAAAAAGTACTCACATGTTTTCCTTAAGTAAAAGTAGCAATTCTGCAGTATAGAAATACTCTCTTACAAGTAAAAGTCCAGAATTTAAGATACTTGTAGTTCCGCTATTTTCAAATAGCCTAGGTATAAGACAGGGCTAGAGTGGTTAATGTAGGTTTTGTAATATTTAAATTTATATCTGATATCTAGTTATATATAGTAACTAAAGTTTTCAAGTAAATGTAGTTGAGTAAAAGTACAATATTTCAATATTTGGATCCCAGATGTAGTGGAGTAGAAGTAAAAGTATTGGAAATTGTAAAGTAAAGTACAAATCCCTCAAAATTTTACTTAAGTACAGTACTTAAGCAAATGTACTTAGCACCACAGCCTGCGGCCTTGATCAGAGAGAGAGAGAGAGAGAGAGAGAGAGAGAGAGAGAGAGAGAGAGATAGAGAGAGAGAGAGAAATATTTCTGTGCAGGTGAAACTTATCAGCCTCCTCCGCCATTTTTTTCAATTTTTTTTTCATGATAGAACAAAGTAGTCATGCCTTGATGAGCAGTCGTAGGGGTGACATTAGTTCATTACACACACAACAGAAACGTAGTCAATTAATACATACTTCAATACTCACTGTTTGCTGTCATGTGTCACAGGCTTTCTGAGGCTAGGTTGGTCAGGGGGAACATTTTGCACAAGTTAAATGCATCAATCAAAATTAAGACATATATGAAGTTCTTATAAACTAATATGTGCTCTTGGTTGAATTAATAAAAGGCCTGACTGTTTAGCCATTCTGACCCATGGGAATATGCTGGATGACTCCTATGCATTGACGTTCTGGCAGTGGCAAGCAACTCATCCATTACACAAACCACTTGTTACAACATAGCAAATTCCTGTTCGGCACAGCCTAAAGAAAGTAGCACAAATACAAAATATTGGTTCTATGGCAGTGAAGGTTGAGTCCTTAATATAGTAACATAGAGGCCTCAAGACATTATCTAGGGTCTAATCCTGACAAGCTGATGCCTCCTAGTGACTTTATCATGCAACTCACTGAACATAGGCCTAATAACAAAGGTTACAAGCTGTCCAACTCAGTTACCACTTACCACATGTCCTTGTTTGTAACTATGGATATTTAAACCCTGTCACCCCAATTTCTCTTCCCCACACACAAACACCAGCTCAGTGGCCTTGTGGTTAGAGTGTCCGCCCTAAGACTGAGAGGTTTGGGGGTTCGATCCCTGGTGGGGTCATACCAAAGACTCTGAAAACCAGGGCCCAGTGCCTCCCTGCTTAGCACTCAGCATTAAGGGTTGGATTGGGGTAAGTTCCTGCGACATACTAATGGCATGTCCAGGGGATGTACCCAGTGGTGTGTTCTAGAATTTTATTTGAGGGTATATACTATAATCTATGATCCATGGCCAGGGCAGACGCCAGTGCATAATGCCTATAAAATACTCTACTTTGAAAGGTTCACGAGGGCAGACGCTATTCATGTTTTGATTTTCGACAGCAGACGCCGTATACGTGCGTTACAGGTAGAACACAGCACTGGATGTACCGTACTTGTACATCATGGCTGCCTCACGCTACAGAAACAGGAGATAGGCTCCTGCCCTATGGGCCTCAAGGCACACACACACGCACACGTCTGTGTGTACATATCCTACCAGTCAAAAGTAGAGATGTGCCGATTGATCAGTGAGTGATCGTGATCTTTATACTTAATACACAATGTCAATGTTTTGTAAGAAGACTCATTAATAAATATATAAATGGTGCTACAGTAACACAATAAATAGAAGAATTTATGGATTTGCCGCTGTGATCGGGAATATCGGTATCGTCAGATACTGATTCCAGTTGATAGGTAATCTGTATCGGCCCCAAAAATCGCAATCGGAGCATATCTAGTCAAAAGTTTGGACACAGCTCTCATTCAAAGTGTGTGAGAAGCAGTGTCCAAACCTTTGACTGGTATGGTACATAATATAGTACAGTGTTTACCAAACGTTTTAGCCCGGGACCCAAACTAGAAAACAGCAGATCTACAAGCTCACAACACGTTGCTTTGGGCCGCTTTGTGAATCGGCTATTTTCACTACTTAATGGGGACGCTTTGTCAGCTTGTAGATCGACTATTTTCACTACTTCTTAATCATTTGATATGGAACTTTTGGGGTTTGCTTTTATTTATTCATGCAATCTATTAGAACGGTCATTGCATTTATTGATAATGTTTTGAAATAATAGACCAATTATTTGTTTACAAACATTGAGACTGAATGCACAGCTGACTGTATCATGTAATCAATTCCCAACAGATCCCCAAACCAGAGCAGTATAATCAGAGAGTGGTGTCACCGCGGGGTCAGAAACAGCGCTGGTCACGTGGTTCATTGTCACTTTACACCTCATAGACTTCAATGCATTTTGTAAACTTCCGGTTCGCCGTTTGTCACTATACGCCAATAGATGTGTGCGTAGAAGACCTGGCCCCATGAAGTGAACGGGAGTGACGCAACTCTCCATTCTAGGGCTCTGCCCCAAACCTGTTGTTTTGGGGAGCACTGGTTATTCAACCTCCTCTTGTGTGCTAGTGAGGTGCTCCCATGGGTGCGCCCTTATCGAGACATATACTTCATTGCGCAACGGTGTTCCACGTCAACCGAGTAGCTGATATACAAACTCACATCGCGTCACCAATGCAACCCTTCTGAGCTTGGAGGTCTGCGGCTCTGCGCGCGACACCGTCGCATGACGGAGCATAAATGAGGGGATTGCACACGGTACGCGGTCACCGCCTGCTAGTAATTCATTTTCAATGAGAGGCGGGCGGCTATTTCGTCCGCGCAGCGAAGTTTAGAGGCGGCGAGGCGAGCGGGCGCAGTCCCGTGAAAATCCCCGCGAGCGTGCTCGTTTGTGCATGCGTACGCGGGCGGTGAGAGATGGATTGTGTTCATCTTTGTGAAATACCGCGCAGCGTTTACTCAAAGAGCGAGTGTGTTTGTGTATCACCGTCTACAGACGGACAGCGGTTGCCGCCGGGGCTCCCGCTTGGATCTGCGAGGACCGCGCCGCGGTGATACACAAACACACTCGCTCTTTGAGTAAACGCTGCGCGGTATTTCACAAAGATGAACACAATCCATCTCTCACCGCCCGCGTACGCATGCACAAACGAGCACGCTCGCGGGGATTTTCACGGGACTGCGCCCGCTCGCCTCGCCGCCTCTAAACTTCGCTGTGCGGACGAAATAGCCGCCCGCCTCTCATTGAAAATGAATTACTAGCAGGCGGTGACCGCGTACCGTCTGGAATCCCCTTTAGGCTTCATGGACTGCAGCTGGGCGAGCAGTAGACGCTCTGGTGATCCAGTGGATCGGGTGGGTGATCATGAGGAGCGCTCCCTCTGTTCTGATGACGGTGAATAGAGGTGGGGTTTGAAGGACAACTGTTTTGAATCGCTATTATTGTTTACAATCAACAGAAACTAAGGATTATATATTTCAAGAGTGAGAATTTACAGTAAAAATCCTAAGCATTCTTCCTCCACACTGGGAGAAAAACGGCATCTGAAAGTTTGATGGAATGCATTTTTAAACACGAGTGCCATCCATTGCATCCTATGAACGGTGGGGTTCATTTGGTGCCGACCGGCGTGCGCATACTGGTTTATATCAATGTGACGTGGACCATTAAGGCATCTATAGACCCTACTATTAAAAACAAAATGTAGGAAACAAAAGAATTAAAGGGACGTATAAAAAAAAACGCGTCCTTGACCCACAATTGGGTCCCAACCCAGTGTTTTGGAACACAAAAAATGTGATACTTGTAAGGACCCATTTTTTAAACCATGCATCTCCTTCCATTTATAGCTTCGCAGTCGTATATTATATTTAATGTCATAACATGCATGTCCTCAGCCACATTACCAAACACATTAGGTACAAGTAGCTTCAATATAAATAGACATTTACTCAAATGCCTTCTTATTTTGAAAGAGGTACCAGGCTATAATAGCATCTGACTTTTTTCTTTATATTTACCTGAAAAACTGATCGCCTCCTCTGTCACAGAATACAGATATGAGAGGTGATGTGATCACAGAGCCTGGGTTATACCAGCATGGGTACCATGGTCTCACACTGCCACCTAGTGTCAAAGCTGCCAACCATCCCTTGAATCATGGAATCATCCCTTATTTGGAGAGACAGCCGCTGATACGAACGACCTACGGCCTGGTCGCGACCTAGGCCACGACCTGGAGGTCGGCTCTTGCTGGAACTAACACGCGTGATGACGATTCAATATTGCCCTCTAATTCTCTCCAAATTCAACTGTGCCTCCCCGTGGCGTGGAAACTATTTAAATAGCATTCATTCATTCGTTCATTCAGTGTCGCAGAAAATCCACAGGCTGCTGCTCTCACAAAAACCTTGGTTTTCTTTCGTTAAACCAACGTTTCTGTAATCCTCCTCGGACAGGTATTCTTTCTCGGAGGCAATAATAGTCTACCATTCCTTTTTCGTGTCCAACGCTGCCCCCATACTAGTGTAAAGATTATTACCATTAAGAGGATAATCGACACTGGTTTTATTTTGTCTTTCTTTCCACAGATAAATCGGCAGCAGAAAATGCAGACTGTGTGTGTGTGTGTGTGTGTGTGCCTCTTACAGTTAAAACAACACCATTTAGATAAGATCATCTCGACTAAAACACACGATCCATATTATCATGGCATGGGATTCATTGACTGTCGTTGCTCATTGCATTATTCAATACAATAATGATTGTTGGTAAGTTGCCCACACTTCGGCTTCGCTGCGCTCCGTGCGCAGCGGCAGCGCACTGACAGCTGTGTGCTGTGTGTCTGTACGCGCACTGCCCGTGGAGAGCAGAGCCTCTCTCCACGCACGGCGTGGCGTGGATGTTTCCACTCACCTGATTGCGAGGAGACCGGGAGAAACGAGCCAGAAGTCAGCAGGACGAGGAGGACGCCGAGGCAGCAACACAGCAGGGCAGGCGTTCGCTTCATCTTGTGGTGCGCTGTCATTAAACTCCTTGTTAATTCACATGTCCAGCGGCGGATCCCCCTTTCGTCTTGGGAACGAACAACAAAAAAATATGAAATATTTGCCCCAAAATGGCACACAAAAAAACCCTCTATCACTTGAGAGAGACTTTTTTTTTTTTTTTTTTTTTTTGCTAAATTGCAATTAGTCCTCCGTGTCGTCGGTGTCTCCTGACGTGATTGTTTTGTGTGTTGAAGTTCAAGCTGATACACGGCGTAGCGGTAGTTTTATTTCCCCCAGTGCGTCTCCGGTCCGTGCAGGCATCTATTCTATTGTCCAACAGTAAGCAAGGCTCATGCCATTACTGACTGCCCGACTTCAACACACTCTGCTGCGGTGTGTGGAGAGAGACGCCGCGCTCCGCTGGGCACGCCCCCTTCCAAAGTGTTCCCCTCCCACAGACGACGGGGATTGGTCGACGTCCCTGCAGATTGACGTGAAACCCCGCCCCCTCGGAGCCCCTAGACGGACCGTCATTGGTTCCGAAGCGGTTTGCCCAAAAACAAATCCCACAGATTGCACCTGTCACAGTCACACCGAGAGCAACAGAGATGGTGGGAAAAAGTACTCAAATGTTTTACTTTAGTATAAGTATCAATATAGCCTACTTTTATATATATTTTTGGCACAGTTTTTTTATTTTATTTTTATTTTATTTTATTTATTTTCTGACTATATCTACTGCATACTTAAGTAAATGTCCTTAGTTACTTTACACCACTGCCATTGAAGTATCTCATATAACATTGAATGATAGACTGTGTTCTATCCGTCTGTCATTCAATGTTATATGAGATACTTCAATGGCAGTGGTGTAAAGTAACTACTTAAGTGCTGTACTTAAGTACACTTTTTAGGTAGTTGTACTTTACTTGTAGGCCTATGTCCAATTTCCAATACCTTTACTTCTACTCCACTACATCTCAGATCCAAATATTGTACTTTTACTCCACTACATTTATTTGAAAACTTTAGTTACTAGCTACTTTGTAGATATACATTATGATGTTATAAAACATACATAAACCACTGTAGCCCTATTTTATACCATGGCAATTTGAAAATAGCAGATCTACAAGCTCAACGCATCGCATATCGCATATATGTTGTGAGCTTGTAGATCGGCTATTTTCAAACATTGTAGGCTACTTTTACGTTTGGTACTTTAAGTACATTTTGATGTCAACACTTTCGTACTTTTACTCAAGTACATTTTGAATTACAGACTTTTACTTGTAACGGAGTACTTCTACATTGCAGTATTGATAATTTTACTCAAGTAAAGAAAGGTAGTACTTTTTCCACCACTGTTCAATGGTTTCCTGTGTAAATAAGCCAAGTGCTTTTCTAGGATCTCCTTTTAGTTGACCTTGTACCAGTGAACTGTACCTTTTCCTATGCAAACTTCTAATAAAGTCTTCAATCAATCAATCAATCAATGTAGAAATATTAGTGAAAGTCCAGAATTCAAAATGTACTTGAGTCAAAGTGCAAAAGTATCAAAATGTAGGCCTACTGAAAGTAGCCTATAAAAAGTAAAAGTACTCATTATTGCAGAATATAATGTTTCACAAGTTTTCAAATCTATCTATGAAATGCATATAAATCTTTTGAAAATAGTAGATCTACAAGCTCACAATGTATCGCATCGCGACACATTGTGAGCTTGTAGGTTGGCTATTTTCGAATGACCAAAATATCGGAATCTACAAAGTAACTAGTGGCTAAAGTTTTCAAATAGTTATAGTGGAGTAAAAGTACTAGTAAGACGGCTCAGGGCGACATGCGACCTCGCCCTAAAGGTTGCGCCAATTCTTGGCCTTCTGAGGCCAGTGATGTATATCGGACCAGTTGCACCAGACCCCTCCCTGCATGAGAGTCAACAATGTGATGCCTATATTTATGGGCATTCCCAGATATGCACTTAATGACATCGGGACAGGGATCTCCATATATGGGCATAAAACGGAAAAGGACGTAATTAATTTGCTAGTGTGACTCGTGATGACATCAGCAATCTCCATATATGGGCAGAGCGACAAACCCATAGAACCACAGACAGATTCAGATTCAGATTCAGATTCAGATTACTTTATTAACCATTGTGTAATACACATAGGAATTTGCTTTGGCATACTACATTTTTGCATTCAAATCATTTTTTCACATATAACATAAAAACAAAAAACAGACAAACACCAAACAACACCGACAGAACGCAACACGTAGTCACCACAGCAGCCATGGGCGGCGCTAGACAAACCCATAGAACCACAGAGAAACCCATAGAACCACAGACAAACCCATAGAACCACAGACAAACACATAGAATCACAGACAAACCCATAGAACCACAGACAAACCCATATACCACAGACAAACCATAGAACAGGGACGTGCTGGGCCCCTGATTCAGCCCGGGAAAAAGAGTTGGAGAGGCCCTCATTGCACGTTATAGAGGGAGATCTCTCTCTATAGCGCCGCTGCTACTCAAAGATTTGCCATTTCAGATCATGACAAGTGACAAGCCAGTGGGCCAATTACATGAATTAGGCCTATATTTCGTTGCTGTTGGGTGGAAAACTTGTATGTCCAAAACCGTTTGTTTTGTATTTATCATTTAAAAAATGATTTAAACTAGTGAAAACAGCCAATCTACTGTAGATATGCTGTTTTCACTACTTTTGTGCAAACAGTTAAATTTTTACTTTTGTGAAAACAGTTTTAATTTTTTCCTAATGGCCCGGCCTGGACCGCCGAGAATGAACCGGCCGTTCGGGAGTTGTCCCGCTTTTCCCAATGGCCAGCACGTTCCCTGCCATAGAACCACAGACAAACCATAGAACCACAGACAAACCCATAGAACCACAGACAAACCCATATAACCACAGACAAACCCATAGAACCACAGACAAACCCATAGAACCACAGACAAAACCCATAGAACCTGCAGTGTCAGGCGTGACAGACAGAGATACACA